>NW_003546314.1:130076-202824 GCF_000090795.2 Amphimedon queenslandica | reverse complement strand
CAATGACATGCGTAGTCTTATTGTGATGATAATAAATTAATGACAACTACTGGTCTGTTGGCATGGCTCTGCATGACAGACTTAAAAGAATGCACTGTCCAGCTAGGCATAATCTGAGACTGTTGCTTTCAAAGAAAGATGATAGTAATTGTTATTTTAAAATCATTATGTGCACGTACTTTTATTCTTTCCCTCCTCTTTGTCACATTCCCATTAGAGTTGGCGTCGTTGACTCAGTCACAGCTACTAGAGAAGATACAAGCATTGCAGACCTTTGCTTATCAATTGGGAATAAACGAAGGCGAGTTTGTAGCTGTTAGATTTATCTGGGGTTTTCCACATGATTTTGGGATAATGTTCAGTGAATTGTCAAGTTGCTCCAAAATCAGACCAAAGACCCAATACGATAGTGCAGGGTCTTTGGTCCAATTTCATCAGAAATTTTAGAAGAGGATTCTTCATTTTTATAATTTTATCTGATACATATACATGCCCTTATGTTGTCTAGAAAGTTTCGGCTACTTTCAATCAAATTTGGGTTTTTAATGAATTTTTTAAGTTGCTCCAAATGCCAAGTACTGTATTGTAATACTTGTTAGCTCCTATAGTATACTACTTAGCTCACTTAAGTTGCTTTGTATGAAAACCTTGGATTTATTATAACGAGGTGTTGGTCTTGGTTTCTTGTGTTTAGTCTATGCTTAATTGACTAATTGGCTTTAGTAGTATTACTAATTCAATGTCTATAATATTTTTATACTGCTACATGTATGTGTATGTATATCATATATTATAATTATGTCCTTGTCTCTCTATATTGTACATATTTGGTTCTTAGATGTGTGTTTTATGTTTGTCTGTCTGTCTGTCTGTCTAATTCTCTCATTCATTTTGGAGTCCTGTGTTTTGTGTTGGCTGTATGTATATTTCAAAGTATGTGTCGACCATACTTGCATTGTCTACGCTAATCTTTTAACAGCTCCCAATAGACGCATCACAAATTCATTTTCTTTCCATGTTAGTGTGTCTATAGCAAGTGTGTGCGTATGTTGTACTAGAGCGTGAGCTTGTGTTTGTTTGATAGACAACATGGAGCTATACTCTCCTAATCCATTTAAATGTATCATTGCTTGAGGATATTTACTATTAGAGCATGATTCGCCTACATGTCCATGCATTGTGGATAGGGAGGGAGTTCAAAAGGGACTTATTTCTGATGGAGGTACAGGCACAAGTGCAGCTGGACCCTGTTTGCAAGTAATAATATCAAAAGAATAAATTCAAAAGTTTAGAATGACATCATCAATTATAGAACTGATCAAAAGCCTCTTAATATTTGTTTACTCCTAATCCCTTTGTTATCTGTAGTTTATGTGACTACCAGTGTATGTATACTCATGCACTCCTTTTGACAATAATAGACATGTACTTATCTGTAGAATAATGATATTACATCACATGATTATATGCTTGTTTATGTGCATGTCTTACTGCCATGAGCGTTGCATTTGATCTGCTTATCCGGTTCACATAGACATGTTTAATAGTATGCTCCTCTTGTCATGGGTGGGTAGTTTACACACATACATCATGTATTCATGTATCATGTACTGTAGCTATGCCTGCCTGCACTAATCATCAAAGTAGGCCTTTTGTTATTGATGAGTGTTGATATGTACAAGAAGACGAGGTGGTTCTAATGTAGGTCTGACTAATTGGTATTGTCCAGGCATGCCAACTCCTCTTTGATGTGCATCAATAACAAGACAAGGTTCAGTAGTCCCTCTCACTCACTCACATGCATGTATCATTATAGTATCAGCATTGTTATTGCTGGTATGCGTGGTTTTGTCTTCTCCCCCTTTTTTCTCTTCTCTTCTCTCTCTCTCACTCAAGCTCTAAATGGGCAATGAATCTTTAGCTATGTTAATGCCAAAGTGTAAAGTCAGAGATGCGTGTATTGCTAGTGTACAGTCCATCAAGTGGGAGAGAGAGTGAGGGGGAGATTAGAGACATCTGTAGCATATTTAAATCACTTATGTCTGCGTGAGTGCGTGTTGCATGGTATGGGCATATCAGGAGATGATTATAGTTTATTTGCATGTACATGTAGATATGATATGATATGATATGCTATATATAACTTGTGTATATCTTTGTACATGACACTGTAATGTTATGATGTTTTTTATAATATTGCCATCTTGTTTATGACTCTAAAAGGTCTTACATGTATATATGTGTTTATTTTGCATTTCTTATATTTATTTTGCATTTCATTTCATAATTGCTGTTTTGGATTCTGCTCTTATGATATCTCCACTTTGTGTGTGTTTGCCCTACAGTCTGTAATTATAATACATTATGTCTGGATCAATGAGTGTTTTCTAACATGTACATTGTATTGTAGCTGTTGTTGAAGGAGAGGGCAAGTGGAATATGGTATACCTGCTCTAATTGAGCTATTTTGTACCCTCAATTCACAATGTACATAGGCTGTTACATGTGGGATGTACATGTACTTATTAGGCACATGCACTGTACATGTACATGTAGATGTAGGTGCTGGGCACCATTCAATGTTCCCTTTGGCGCTGCTACATGTGTAGCTGTTATTAGGAATGTGTTTTGACCGATGAGGCATTGTAATGGGTCATGACTCTAAGCTATCAATAAGAATGGTGAATTCTTTCTTTTTATTCCTTTTTCTCTCTTGAATTTTTATTATTAGCTTTAGCTCATGCATACATGTATGTACATGTACATATACATGTACACCAGTATGTTTGGTGTGACTCATAATGAGACTGTAATGATGTTCTACGTCACTCTCCCTCTCTCTTTTTCTCTCTCTCTCTTTCGTTTGATCTTTATTCCTATTACGTTACTCTCACTGGTTTGTCACTGGTCTCCCTCTCTGTGTGTTTTTATTGACAGCTATTCTAGAAGCAACCAGTACTGGTTTAGTATTTGTTCATTAGTGGTTATTACATAATGTTATGCCTGAAGTTGTGTATGTTATATGTCTGTAGCCAGACTGAGTGGATAATTGGTTGCTGCTTGTTATGAGCTAATGTATGCCAGGCATGCTTCACGCCTACATGTACATGCATTTACATGTAAATATGAGGTGACAAACAGTATAATTTATTATAAATCAATTTTTAAGAACATTTATTTTGTATTCATCATCATCATCATCATCATCATCATCATAATCAAAATTTTCAGATGTCTTTGATTTATTATGTACTTTATGATGATGTAGTAGGATGTTTTTCAGGCCAAGCTTTACTATTATACATTGTTATTATTTTTATCATAGTCTTTAGCATTATTATGGCAGTGACTGAATAATCTGATGGTAAGAGCTAGTGGTTAAGTGATGTTATCAACACATTATTGTTCAATGTCTTCAGGTTACATTTACACTGTCCAACATAATATCAAGATACTGACTATAGTCTTGGGTTGTGTCCAATACAGGTGGCCAGTCTGTATGTGTTAAAGACTACTTGTAAGTATAACCACGTGTTTCATTTAAAATTGGGCTTTATATTATTATCAGTGATGGTGAGTGACGCTAGCTGTTTAGCACACATGACTGTATGATTAAATGCCGTGTCAGTTAAATAGGCAGAATGAGCTTTTGTGGATGTTGTTAATTAAAGGTTGATTGACGTCAGCTGTAAACATTACTATTCAATGATGTGTGTCTATTCATTTTATTGTGCATGTGTACAAACTGGCCAGCCTTTTGATATCTCTTGGCTATTTCAAAGACAGTGTAGCAAACAAGGCCTTAAAGCAACGGACAAGTTGAGAGTTTTCTAGCAGCAACATAAAGTAGAGGTCCTGCTTTTCTAGCAGCTACTAATCTACAAGGCTGAGCTCCTTAATGTTTTACATTCTTTCTAGTTATTGTTATTAGTATTATTGCTATAATTATTATATCTATAAAGATTGAAATAATATTCAGTTGTGACAGTAGTCATGTGTCTTGTAGACTGTCATATTAGATTATGATAATCATTCCAGTGACCCCATTAATGCCTTTACTCTCTAGTACATGTACATGTGTAATTGTCTTTTGTGAAGGTATTCTAAATATACTTGGGGAATTGGATAGCAAAAGTTCCTAGACACTATAAACTAATTTGTCCTGTGATTAAGAAAGCTGCTCAGACAGACAATGAATAGATTAACATGCTAATAGCTGTGGGTCACAATTAACATGTACATGTATGTCACAAATGTACATGTACATGTATGCACGTGTCAATTTTAAAGTCTATGCACAATGTCTGTGTGTTATGTATGGCTCCGTTATCAACCTATTGTTACTCTGGGGTGAAGCCTATCTTAAGAATAATTAATTGTATTGATGTTTTTATTTTAAAGGAAGGTATTAACCCTTTGTTTAGTCTTATTCCTGTAAGTGATGCAAAGGCAACTCCCTTGTCTCTGCTCTCATCATTATTACATTTATTTTTGATGTAATGTGTGCTTAAAGTGCCTCTAATGCAACAATTGTCAGCAAAATTAATGTCCTGACAGCAAAGTAGAAACCTTTAAAATTGGGTGTGTTCCTGCATGATTGAGCTCAAATAATTGAAGCCAACTCTTCCATTTACTGCCTATGGGCTCTCATGAATAGACTAATTGCGTCTAACATTTTCAACAAGTCTGACTCTTTCCTTTAAGTATTCGTAATGTCAAGTTTACTAGACCTCCGACAAGATTTGTTGGGCCCACTCTGAGTTTACTTGGACACCTGTTGGCTTGTGAATCTCTTCCATATTAGGCCTACTACAGCAAACTGTCTCTCACTCTCATATAGGATGCTATTGACATTAAGTTGTTTTTTACAAACGTCATAGTATTAACGATCCACATGTATTATAATTTATATTAGTTTTATGTTAATTTGCCTGCATGTCTACATGTACTTTACATGTACAGTATTTCCATCCAATCGCTTGCCACTAATTGCCTGTACTATAGTATTCAGAGAATGGCTCCATCACTAACGGGATGGTTGGATGGCGTCTGTCGGTCTATTATATCATCCGGTGGATTTAGGTTCGGGCTAATCATGTTAGCTCCATGTTTTTTGCAGTGATATCACTCGTAATGGATCCTCCACAAGAGTATCATGATACTTGATACTGCGTATACTACACCACTCGACTAGTGTCTAGTCCTATGCATGTACATGTACATACATGTACATCCATATAGGCCTAATTGCATGAGCCTTGTAGTAATGTATAGTATTTAGAAGATGATAGATCTACTCATAGAGGATATATGAGCATATTGTGATAATTAGTATTGTAATGATAATTGATGCAAATAAACACGTATACTCACATTCACATGTACAAATGTCCAAATGTATGCATGTACATGTACATGCATACGTGCATCATCTCCAGAGAAAGTATGTACTGACTAATTCCATTCATGACTTGTTTATTGTAAAGTACATGTACATGTACTTTGCAATGTACATGCACGTATGCGAGCACTTACCTACACATGTACCATATCTAGTATACTTTATTTTGCTGTGTCTGTTTGCTGTTTTTATCACCATCAGAGCCTCAATGGTTTGTTTTTTCTAAGCTTTATTCAGTATTGAATGACTTTAGACTAACATTACATTCTTTTAAAATGCCCAACAAACAAAAGCAGCTGTCCCAACAATACTTGCAACAGCAGTTGCTTATGTCCAGGAATGATAACCTGAAAAAGGAATCCCCTCTTTAAGCAATGAGCTGTTTACAATGACGACACCTCTTACCGATTGTCTATCGAGGATTCTCATTTTCCAAAAACAATATAACAGAAAAGACACGTCATGCGTTACTCATGTCCTAGCAATGCTGTTATCTCTACCAAGCTGTAACTGGCACTGTCCATATAATCAGTAATCTTATGATAATGATGATAGCATCAATGCAATCTTTATTTGTTTGTGTCTGCCTTCAAATGTGTATTTCTTTAATGAGTAATGGGCTTACCCTGACTTGACATTTCTACTAATAATAACACAGAGTACCTCTCTCTTCAGTATCAAGACTGGCAGGCACTCTTATGCTTGTAGTAACTAAGATATGTCTTATTATTTATTATAAAAGAAACTACAATCTATACTAATATAAGAAGCTACATATACAGCATAGAAGAATATTAAGTGAAATGTATGCAGTAAGGAGTGTATAAGAGAGAGAGAATTAATGAGATGCATATCACTTGTATGTCCTTATTTTTATTATGCATGTATCTATGGCTTATTATTATTATATTGAGGTTTCTATGGCATTTATTAACCTCTGGACTACGTCCCTTGGTAAGTAGATCCCATAGGAGCCTCAACCTCAGTGTATAGCCTATACTTCTTGTACTGCACAGCTGCCCTTGTAATGAATGAGTTGTTTGGTTGAAGACAATTGGCACGGATCAATTACTGGTGTTTCTTGGCGTCTGACAGCTAGAAGCCATTGACTGATAAACATTATCACTGATGGGGCCATATGGATAGACTATGAGTCAGGATTCTTATTACAGATAATTGAGTGTCTGGTTTTTTATTTAGTATATTTGTACACGTTGACTAACATTATATAATATGCTGTAATAAGGATATAGTAATACTGTATGTATTCATTACATGTACATGTACATGTATGTACATGTATGTAGGGTAAATTTGTAATTTGCATAATAATTATAGGATAAGTCACACGCCCATTGACTAGACATGCATTCGCTGTGCTCCTTTTTATTATGTAATCTACAATAACCTCTCACTGCTTTATTAGTTACGTTGTACATGTACATGTACATGTAGAACTACATGAAATGGTTGTACTGTATGTACATGTACACATGCATGTATTTATTACAGTTATGCATGTTCAGTGATGCGTGATTGTTTGGCTATTGTTTTGTGTTGTATTTACGTTTATTTGAATGTTGTTATTATTTTTGTTGTTCTGGATGTTATTATTGTTGTTGTTCTGGTTGTTATGATTAATAATCCCCCTTTTAATGTCCATTTCTTTAGCGACATTGAACAACAGCTTGTACTGTTTGCAAGCTGTAAATTCTTTTCACATCCTCTCTCTCCCTCCTCTCCCCTCTTAATTTGATTAATAAGCTACACAATGCTCATTCATTGGATTGATGATTGGTGACATTAATGTTTGTGTGCCCTCATGAGCTAACCCTGTTTTGCTAATCCTACATACTACCACGTCTAATGATTTAAACTCTAATTGAAAATCTCATGGAACTGTAATGTATCCACAGATGCACAGGAAGGATTGTATGCATGTTCCTCTCCCTTTGAGCCTGATATGTCTGTCTGCACCTTAATCTTGTTTGTATGACTTGTATGTGTCTGTGTTTGTAACTGTATAGTATTGACTATTGACACTCATGACATTGTACGCTCTGTTTGTCACTGGTGATAACTAGGCTACAATGACAAAGATGCATTTGAGCTTGTTTTACTAAATTGGTATATTTAATAAGGCACTATCAAGAGGCACCAATATCTAGGTGTTGGAATGATGATTGCATACATTACGTACCTTAAGGTTACAGCAAATTGCACAGACCTTGCAAACCAATCTATGAACTTCAAAGGAGACTGTCTAAATTGAGGTGTGTCTTGCATTGTGTGGTCACATTACCACCTACTTGGCAGTTTGCAAGATCTATGCAAATAGCTGTACTTTTAAATACAGGCACTACTAATCTGCAAATTTTGTGTTCAGGTTAAAAATTGCAATTACTATTACCCGCAATTATTATATATAATTATGCTGTATAGGCTGTATAGCTATTAGTAAAAATTACTTAATTGCAATTTTTAATGCCAGCAAATCTACCATGTACACTGCAATCGTGAAATTTAGTACCTGCAAATAAAAGTCACTTTAAGGTAGTACAGTAAAGTTTTAGATTTAATATATTTGGTTGTTTTTATCTCTAGGGGCATTGATTGAATGAATATTCCTATGCATATCTTAAGGCCTTTCACACTGGCACAAGTAATGCGCATTGATGCTCATTAATTGTGTTCACACTAGAGTGGTTTTCAATTGATGTATCAGTCTCACTTCACCTCCAGAGGTGGATTGATGTGAAGTGATGCGCTTCGATCAATGTAAACCAATGGCGACAAGAACACAAAATGATACATGATCCAGCTGCTAGTGTGAACATGATCAATGCGCATCACAGCGCTTTGAAAACTATGCCAGTGTGAAAAGGCCTTTAGTGATTAATTATGTGATAATGCTCTCTAATCATTCAAATCATAATATTAGTGAAGCAAGTGATGATATTGCGTGTGATTGGTGTGTAGGGGTTAGTGTCTGATGCATTATGACATCACCATTGATGTCATAGCAATTCTGATGCATTTTATTTGTCTCCAAATTCAATTATTATATTTTTTACTGTGTAACGTGGTATTTGAGTAGCATTACAATATAAAAATTTATTTTTATGTGTACTTGTTGTTAATTTATTTTTTAATATTTGTTTTGGAATTGATCATAGAGATTTATTTCAAGTTGTGGGCATCTCATAAAACTGTGACTAAAATTTGTTTTTAAAAAAATATGTTCCAAGCCATTTTTTAGTTCTTTTTGATGTACATATTCTTATGTTGTGTTTGAACTGATTCTAATTTTGGGATTTTTTTCAGGAATTTGTAAAGTGCCTCCAAAATTTGCCCAAATACATGTACATGTACATGTAGTACAGGGTATTTCATGAATAATGGCTCCCAAAAGAATTCTCCATTTTTATAATTTTTCTGATACACATACATGTCCTTATGTTATGTATTAATTTGGAGCTAATTTCAATTAAAATAGATTTTTTATAAAAATTTCAAAATCAGACTAAAGTCCTATAGTAGAGGATCTTTAGCTTAATGGCTTGGGGAATTTTTTATGTTTATATTTTTTTCTGGTACATATACATTTACATGTACACTGTACATGTATGTTTTGTGGAAAGTTTAAGCTGATTTTGATCAAAATTGTATTTTTGTGAATTTTTTATGTAGCTCCAAAATCAGGCCAAAGTCCCTGTACTATAGTACAGGATCTTGGGCCAGTTTTTGCCAAAATTAAAAAGGACTGAATTCACAAGTTTTGTAATTTTTTCTGATACATATACATGTACTTATATTGTGTAGAAAGTTTGAGTGGATTCTAATTAAAAGATTTTTAAAAGTTGCTCAAAAATTTGATGAAAATCCCAGTACTATGGTATAGGGTCTCGGGCCAGATTTTGCAAAAATTGAAATGGAGAGAAATCTCTTTTGAAATGTTTTTTCCTGATACATATGCATGTACTTATTTTGCGTAGAAATTTTGAACTCATTCCAATCAAAATTGGATTTTTAAATTAATTTTTAAAGTTGTTCAAAACTCAGGCAAAAGTCTCTGTACAGTACAGGGTCTTGGGCCAGATTTTACCAAAATTGAAAAAGAGAGATTTCTCCATTTATATATTTTTTCTTGATACATATTGATGTTCTTATGTTGTGTGGTAAGTTTGAGCAGATTCCGATCAAAATTAGATTTCTTATCAATTTATCTAAAAGTGTTTCAAAATCAAACAAAGTCCCTGTACTGGACTTGCAATCAAATGTCATTAAAAATGAGAAAAGTTTTTAAATTTTCTTCAAAACTGCACTAAAATGTTTGATGTACTTTTTAATATACATTTACACGTATACTGTATAGCAGCGGGTTTTTTCGAGGATAATAAATTTCGCGAATGACCCGTATCCGGAAGTTCGCGGAATTAATTTTTGTGAATTTCCACTAATCTCCCATCTTGTATCGTATTAAATTGATTTTCAAGAAATTTTAATTTCGCGAAAAAATCCGTGAAATTCGCGAAATTTGTTATCCTCGAAAATTTCCCGCTATACGGTATTACATGTACATGTAATTACCCTCATATCTGATTCCAATGATTGTAGCACTTCATTTTTTTCTTTATTTTTTCTTCTTTAGCTAAGCAAATGAGACGAGGTACTTGCCTTCAGATATTCGAGTCATCTCGGAGGAATGGGCACACCCATTTATCACGTGATCAAGCCAATAGAGAAAACTCGGCTCCAGAACTGCCAAACTCTTCATCGTCAACAATGCAAACATGACTAGCAAAAACTAACAAACATAGATGAGTTTTAATTATTATCTGGTTTTTAATTTAATTGTTATCGCATTTAAAATAACCATTCCAGATTATTAAAATACCTAAAGATCGTTTATCGGTGCAAGTATTATTTGGGAAATTTGTCTCTTGAGCAGGCAATCCTTACAGAGGTTACCGTATAGCTCCAAATTTTTGTCGGTCAAAACTTTTGTCAAATTTGTCTGGTATTTTTGTTTGACGAAAATTTTAACCAACAAAATTTTTGTTCCGTGTGGGTAGTATGCGGACTAATAACAAAAGTGACGAAAATTTTATTAGCAAAAATTAATTTTAACAAGAAATTAAGATTTTGACAAAATTTTTGACCGACAAAATTAAGGTTGCACTAACTTTAACTTCTGTTTAAATTATTAATAGCTAAATGATCAAAATGCTAAATTAAATACCAGCCAAATCTCAGTATCATGAAAATTGCTAATATAAGTATGTGTACATGCTAATAATTGTCTCCTTAAGGTATGTAACAAAAAATTTTGGGGATTAATAATTTTCAAAAAGTAAACTACACTTTTTCCAGCGTTACATAAATTAGCCAACAAAATTATACTGCTAACCTATTCATTTCAGACAATTTTAAAAAATATATTTTATTGCCAATAAATTTAGTACTTGGCTTTAAAATTGCTTTGTGGTTCTGACAAAATTGCAACATATTATTATTATTATATTATTATTTATTTTTGCTGTTATTATTGGAGTGTGTATAATTATCATAGTACAGTATTATCATAATTATTATTGATAATGTCAATAATAATCATGATACCGTTTGGGGGGTTTATTTTGTATTTTTGTTGGTATAAAATTTTGCAGATTTGTTCAAAAATTTTTAATAAAAACAAAATTTATTTTCAGTGAAATATGACCCCTTTAGTGCCATGTGCCATGATGATTATTAATTTATTATTAATTTATCTTTTAAAACTGATTAGTTGTGGGCTCCTTCATCATCTAATCACTTTCATGTGCATATAGACCTTCAACTCTTAGATTTTGAGTTTTGCTTTGGCTTGCGAGTATACATGTATACTGTGAAAATCAATAGCTTATTTTGTAAAATTTGTAAAAATAATTAATGCTTTATGTTGTGAATAATTATTAATAATATTCAGTTGTGCCGATATAAAATTAATAATATCATGCCATCTTGCTAACTATGCTACGTCAAGTTTAAGCTGATTCTGATCACAAATTGCTCAGGTAATAAATATATTATTTTACAAAGGACTCTTGTCATAATTCACCTTTCATCTTTATAATAGTGTGTCTATTAGCAGGAATTGAGTGTTAAAATTCTTAATTCTAAGAAATACATTATTAGTAAAATAAACAATATTAATTACAACAACATTAATAAATAATAGCAATAATAATAATAATAATAATAATAATAATAATAATAATAATAATAAATTAATAGCATATTAACGATAACTATAGTGAAAAGCTAACTTGAACTTTAAAAACTAAAAGTTTAAATAATTCACTAGTACTATCTACCCTCCTCCTACACTCCCTCTAGAAGACATATGGTATTATCTTATAAGGCACTTCCTTACAGTAGGCACTCCAATAGTCTCCATACTTCTCCTTGCATCTCTCATCATCACGCATTGACCTGTGTACTAGCAATATGGTGAGAAAAACAAAATAGAAATAAGGCAAAGGATTATCAAAAAGAGCTGGTACGCTCCACAGGAAAGCAGTTCCAAGCTCAGGTAGGTAATGAAAATGGCGTGCTACTCCCCACCAGCCGGATAATAGCAGCAAGCTCTTTTTAGTTTCGCCTGTTTTTGTCTGATAAGTGGCTTGTATTAGTTTCGGTCGCTGGCCCCAAATGAGGCAGTTCCCGTTTGTGTTTCTTGTTAGCTCGCGTTGATAGTCGGCCTGATAGTTGATGAGGACTGATAGGATACCAGCTATTAGGATGAGGGAGGCAAGGGGGAGCCCCAGTTCGTTAGGATGCTTAACGAGATAGAGAGACTGTGAAGTGTATACTGAAGGAACCCAAACAAGACATCCCCAACACTATTGGAAAGAGAAAAGGAGAGAGAGAGAGGGGGGGGGGAAGGGGAGAAGCAGAAAATAGTTTGTAATAATGTCACATTATGTAACATAAATGGCATGATGCATGCTATGAATATCAGTTATTGTCACAGGTGTCATATCTCTCATTTTAAACCACACTTTAATTAAGCCACATTCCTTTTAGCCATACTGTCCGAAGAATACATGTATATTATTATTATTATTATTAGTTATTTCAGCTTTGTTTTCATATCTGATATTTTTTGTGCAAACAATGGTAAAGTTTTTCTTTTCACTGAATTTATGGACCCAGGGCTCAAATTTCTGTCAAAATCTAATCTAGATCTATATCAGAAGTGTGAAAATGCAGCCATAAATATACTGCAAATGAGGTTTATTACTAATTAGTGACTAGACTTTTATTTCCAATACCTTTGTATAATCATTCAACTAATGCAGTTATTGATAAACTATCACACTGTATTTAATCACTCAGTGTTTACTGCCAAATGATAAAGATAACAGAGAGCAATTTATTACATAAGCAACAACATACTGGCAGTGATATATGTACACAAACAGTATTTATCCTAGCGATGCCAAAACACATAATGTCAGTAGTGGATGTAGCAGATATGAATACAATAAATTTTCCCCAAATAAGCTCAATACAACAGTCACTTACAGACTGTGAACATAATTTTCATTTAATAAAGTATTTCACATAGAACTTCACACACACACACACACACACACACACACACACACACACACACACACACACACACACACACACACACACACACTACTGATAATGTCATGAAGGATAAATTTTATAAAAATCATACAGTTACTTACAATATAGAATCCAGCTCGATCATGCATGATGTCCAGTGATTTCATGTATCCCATCTCCCACTGAAAAAACTTGGCAATATACACTAGTTGTATACCAACTGATACAATCATGCTGTCACTCACAAACCCGTAGACACTGTATTGCTTGAATGCATAGCAGAGGATTAGGACAGCCCATCCCATCAATCCAAACCGACAGTTCGTGAACATCTTTACATCCCAGCCAAGAATACGAGGATAGAGCTCAGTCCCCCAGAAATAGTCAAACATGAAGTTCCCACTGACACTGTTGTCTGTTGAAGAGGGAGCAATGGATCCCTTGATGTACAGAATTAGCACAAATACTATGCTGAATAGTGTCAAACCACCAATTATGTCTATGAAGTTATCATAGACTATGGCTGGATTGATTAGGCCTGTGAAGGCCAGACTGCAAAATACCAGTAGTGTGACAATGAACGCTAGCATTCCGTTGGCTTTGTATTTTGGTGTGTTCCCTTTTGGTGTTAGTGGCCCATCCACTATCTTTCCTGGTAGGACTCGCATCAAAACTAATTGGAAAGCAGCAAATGAGCCTATGATGGCCCATGATGTCTTTGAGCCGAGGATATGGTCTGCAATTATTTTGTGGAGGGCTCCACTTTGGTTTAGCAGCTGCTGGAGCCCTCCATCCAGCTCGACTATGATATACACAAAAAGAACTCCGAATATGGGGCAGAGGAGCAGAAGAGGCGACACCATAAGGCCCGGGTATGCGCTCATGTAGGATACCTTCTCCTCTGAGGCTGCTGGGGGCTTGCCATTGGCTGCTTTGCTGTAGCCATTTTTCACTGCAGTTGTTCTGGTTGACCTCTCCATCTTCAGCAGCAGCACAGAACTGAGAACTCGGAAGATCAAGAGCATATGGACCGATCCAGAGGGTGTGGCTCGTTAATTATACATTTGATAGGTGTGGCTGGAGATGCGTGGGAGGATATAGTTTTGGTCACGTGACAGTTAAATCATAGAGCCTAGTCTCGTCAGCAATACACACTTTTAGATATTGTGATCTCCTTGTGTCTTGTACTCTAACTCTTTTTTAGTTTTTTAATCATGCCGGTAGTAAGCATACAAAGGTAAGCCTTCTTTTCTTCCTCTCTCTCTTTATTCAGCTCTAGTGCTGAGGGTAAGATGACCCACAAGGCTTCATACAAGCGGAGGAGCAACCAGAACTCTGAGATCAAGCAACTGGAGTCTTTACTCCCTTGGTCTCAAAAAGGCTCGAGCATTGATAAAATATCCGTGCTGAGGCTGACCTCTGCTTATTTAAGATTCAAGAACTTCTGGCAGTCAGGTCAGTCCTGTAATTATATGCAAGTCCTTTATTAAATTTGTAATAATTAATGTGTAATTGTCACTCACTTAGAATTACTTAAAATGGTAAAGTTATTATTGTCAGTTGTCATAGTCTATTCATTGCCCTGATTACCAATCATAAGTTCATAGTAAAATAGTAAATAATATTAATAACAATAAAATGGTAAATAAAATAAATGTATACTTGTATATATGCGTAGTTTAATTTATTGTCAGAATAAAAATGCATTGTATTGATTGAATAAGACAATAATGATAAAAGAATGTAGAACATTTAAAGGTGTTTGTCAGCAGCCCCTTTGCATGCAGTTACACATGTTATGCAATGTTTCTGCTAGTCATATCAATCATTTCTTAATATAATTTCATTTATTTCGTATAGTCATTGTACCGTACATAGTTTCGTAGGTTCCGAGCCAAGTTTGTGACTTTAAAAAAATATAATTTTAGAAGTGGCATGTAGACGTAATTATTATGTCTCACTTCGTCATGTGTGGTATGTGTGAACTAGTCAAGGATGCACATGTACATGTACAGTGTAAGTGTGTATGTATATGGGCATTAGTTACATACTGTTAGTTGTGTGTGTGTGTTGTTGTATACTGTGCATGACTAAAGGACTGTGGGAAGCTGGGATGTAAGGTGTCGTTAATGTGGTTATGTGCAGCTGGTAGACTAGTAGACTTTGGACTTTTAGCTAATCATATTAATTAGGTTGTTTGTTCTCTCTCTCACTCTCTCTCTCTCTCTCTCTCTCTCTCTCTCTCTCTCTCTCTCTCTCTCTCTCTCTCTCTCTCTCTTAGCTTTTGAATCATCCGATCATAACAGTAAAGCAGGTGCTGGATTTGATCGGCTCTTTTCTGAGGTAAGTACATGTACATGTGTATATGTGTATGTACATGTACATTAAGCAGTACAATAATGACCTCAGTTGTGTACATCACCACATGTTATTGTGGTGATGTTACATGTTTACTGTGGGTAATCCATCATCATCATTCTACATGTATACCACTTTACCACATTCATGTACATGTATCTACCTGATAGCGTTTGTATTAAGCGGCTACAGTTTTACATATCGTGTTGTGTACCATACTACCATTTATCCAATACTTGATTATAATAATTAATTTCTTGTGTAGTTCTTTATTGTATTTTTAGTTCCATAAATTCTTTCACTGCTACTGTAGCTGACATTTGTCATCATATCACTCCATCACATGTTTAATGTGTTGGCGTATTCCTGACGCCTTTAATGTAATGCATCTCTAGTAGTTGTTTGATTTCACGCTATCATTACAGCTCTATTTGTTATTGGACAATAATAAATAGTGAATATCATTAACTAATAATGTCTTTTTTTAATTTTCTCTCAATAACACTAACTATAATTGATCAAGATGTAGTACAGTATGTACTAATCCCCATTACTTATGCTTAAGAAATCCTTTAATCTCTGTGCCAACTACAACATCATTGACTGACTGACATGCAAACTTGCAAAGTAAACACAAAATGGGCCAATGTTTACAGTCACTGGAATACTTGACCCTTTATCTCTCGTGCTTTTATTTACCTCATCAGCATACAGCAATGAATAATGGCTCCCCATAGTATAATTATTGTGTACACTCAACTCTGTATTTGTTACACATAAGTAAAGGTTTTGCATTTTTTTAAATATTTTTTTTTACCATGCAGATTAAATCTCAATGATCATCATATCATATTATTCTAGCCTTACTTTGATGTGGCTGTTAGCCTTAAGCTATAATTAAGGTTTGCCTGTTTTCCCTTTGGTCAAGTTGATCCCTAAAGTGGTTGCCATGGTTTTCCTGTTGCCTGGCTCAGCCTTGCCTCTCCTAATTGCCCAGTTGGTTAGTCCAATAAAGGACAGGTCATGATGTCTCTAGCATCAATAGCGTTGGGAAATTCTTTGTGATTTAATTATGTGCCTATATTTACATCAATCCTACACTATTGATTATCACTTGGTGCACATGTCTAGCACATGTCAATGTACACACGGACTGTTTACAATGTAGACTCTTCTCTTTATAGCAGACACCCTCCATTTAACAGACACCTCCGTTTCACAAACAGGACCTCTAGAGGACCTCTAGTCCTAGTGTACAAATTACATTCTTTACTCTAAAAATTACCTCCACTTAAAAGACTTCTCTATATACATGTATATCAGACAAGCTTTCTTGTTCTAAAGTGTCCATTACATTAGAGGCTAGCTTAAACTGTTTTCAGAAAGCTTATACATCATATAAGGATGCACTACCGTATGGAAGGAAATTTTGGAGGTAGTTAAATTTGGCGAATTTGGCATTTTGATAGCCATTCGCCAAAATAAAAATTCACCATTTTGAGCCATTATACGCATGCTCAATGGCACATGGCCACAAATTCGCCAAATTAAAATTCGCCAATCACCAAAATTTAGCAATTCATCAAAATTTAATCCCTCCAAAATTTCCTTCTGTACGGTATTTAATATGAACATGTACATTGTATATATACATGTACATGTACATTGTATATATACATGTACATGTACATAACATTCAGTCCACTCTCATCATGTTCTTGGGGTATTATCTGATCGTGCCCTCCACAACAAAGTGAGGTTGGTTTTGGGTGGTCTCTCTCTCTCCCTCTCTCTCTAATAATTTGATTCTAACTGCCTGCCACCTGTCTAGAAAGAGGCGAAGGAATGCCTTAATCTTTCAGAGTGCATGACCCTCCATGTCTTGGAACATGTACTAGAGTGTATAATTGATCGTAATTTGTTACATGATTGCATGATAATGGTTTAATTGCATATCTCGATATAATTATACATGTACATGTACATGTACGTACAGTCAAACGTCTCTAAGATATACATTTGGGCTAGCCATTGCTATGATGTCCTTATATGGAGGTGCTCTTGAATCAGAGGTTACCTTGTGCTGATCAGACCAGAAAATCTTCCGTTTTCTTGATCCATATTAATTAGAAAGCTCATTGCTTGTGCCTTGTTTGTCTGTTGGAGGTGAATTTGTACACATTTACAAATGTGTGAGGAACTGTGAAATGTCATCCGTTATACAGAATAGAGTGGTTCCGCTATACAGGGGCTCTTTTATACACTACCCAATGGCTTTATGGCCGGGAAACAACAACTGTTCATTATAGAGAAGGGTCTGCTAATTGGGGGCTGTTTTAGAGAGGTTTGACTATACATGTACATGTACTACGCTGTACATGTACATGTACTATGCTGTACTTTTGTGTAGCGTACATGTACGTGACTCATTGTAGTTAGGGATATTTGATAAACACTGGTCTTCGTTACACTTGTCGTATGTAATTTCACCTTTTCCTATTACGATTTCTAATGTTTATACTCTCCATGACCGCCACTGCTGACAGAGAAATGTCTGACCTCTAAAGGTTAAAGTAACAATGAGAGAAACAAGATAGTGTCAGTTTGATTTAGAAAAACACTTTAATGTAAACACTGCTGTAGCTATTGAGACACTGTGTGATAAAAGGTCACATTGCAATCACACTGTTATTAATATGATATTTTGGACTTTATATACTGTAGGGCACCTTTTTTGAGGGCTATATATTTTGCTGATTTTATGGATTTTGTTGCTATTCACAAAAATTAATTTCTCAATTTAATCATTAATGGGTGTGGAAAATTCAAATTGGGAATAAAATTGCAAAATTTAATACAGCGAATTATTATACCCGCTAAATTTATAGCCCTTGAAAAAGGCACCCTATGGTAGTAATTGTTGGTGTTTTTATTTTGTCAATGCTACGAGGCATTTAATTCTTATACCGGTTTACTCCACTGGTCCATAACTTTGGCCTTTCTAAAAAAAATTGTCCCTTCTTTAAATGCTCATTCATAACTTGAGGATTATTTGTTAGAAATTTTTTTAATTCTCTACATAGCATAAGGACATTAATACGTATCAGAAAATGTAATAAAAATTTGGAATTATTTTGGAGTCACTTTTTGAAAAAAACCATAGATATTTTTTTAACATTTTGCTCATTTTTAAAAATGCTCATAATAATAAAATCATTTGTCGGAAACAGCTTAAGCTTCTACATAGCATAATTACATCAATATGTATCAAAAAATGTAATAAAAATTGAGGGTGATTTTGTAGTCATTTTTTTGAAAAAATTATGGAGGAATTTTTAAAAATTTGGCTCATTTTTATAAATCCTCAACTCAAAAAATATTTTTCAGAAACAGTTTGAAATTTTTAAATAAGGATATCAGTGTGTATCAGAAAATAATAATAATGAAAATTGGGAGTGATTTTGTATTCATTTTTTTTTAAACCATTGGCTATATATAGCTAGCCCATGGTTTTTTAATGACCACAAAATCCTTGGGTATTTTTCAGAAAACAGTACATTTTAATGCACATAAATTGAAAAATATTTGTCAGAAACAGCTCAAACTGTCTACATAGCACTAGGGCATCAATATGTATTAGAAAATGTAATAAAAATTGGGGGTGATTTCGGAGCCATTTTTTGGAAAAAACCATTTATAGCCTTGGGTACTTTTCAAAATTTGGCTCATTTAAAAAAATGCTCATAACTCAAAAAATATTTGTCGGAACCAGCTCAAACTTTCTACATAGCATAAGGACATCAATATACATCAGAAAATGTAATGAAAATTGGGGGTGATTTTGGAGCCATTTTTTTTTGCAAAAACCATGGCTATAGCCTTGGGTACTTTTCAAAATTTGGTTCATTTTTTTAAATGCTTATAACTCAAGAAATATTTGTCGGAATCAGCTCAAACTTTCTACATAGCATAAGGACATCAATATGTATCAGAAAATGTAATAAAAATTGGAGGTGATTTCGGAGCCATTTTTTGGAAAAAACCATGGGCTATAGCCTTGGGTACTTTTCAAAATTTGGTTCATTTTTTAAAATTCTTATAACTCAAAAAATATTTTTCGGAATCAGCTCAAACTTTCTACATAGCATAAGGACATCAATATACATCAGAAAATGTAATAAAAATTGGGGGTGATTTTGGAGCCATTTTTTAGGAAAAACCATGGGCTATATAGCCTTGGGTACTTTTCAAAATCTGGCTTATTTTTTAAAATGCTTATAACTCAATAAATATTTGTCGGAATCAGCTCAAACTTTCTACATAGCATAAGGACGTCAATATGTATCAGAAAATGTAATAAAAATTTGAGGTGATTTCGGAGCCATTTTTTGGAAAAAACCATGGGCTATAGCCTTGGGTACTTTTCAAAATTTGGTTCATTTTTTAAAATTCTTATAACTCAAAAAATATTTTTCGGAATCAGCTCAAACTTTCTACATAGCATAAGGACATCAATATACATCAGAAAATGTAATAAAAATTGGAGGTGATTTTGGAGCCATTTTTTGGAAAAAACCATGGACTATTTATTTTTCAGAAAATGGTATTCTTTTTAAAATACACATAACTCGAAAAATAATATTAGACAGAAATAGCTCAAACTTTCTACATAATATATGTCTGAAAATGTAATAAAAGTTTAGGGGATTTCGGAATCATTTTTTGAAAAAAGACTATGCGTTATAGCCTTGTATTTTTTAAAGTTTAGCTCATTTTTTTAAATGCTCAAAACTCGAAAAATAATTGTCAGAAACAGCTTAAACATTCTGTATAGTGTAAGGACATTGATATGTACATGTATCAAAAAATGTAATGAAAATTCAGGGTGATTTAGAGTCATTTTTAGCAAAAAAAAACATGCTATTATTATTATATTTTTTCTTATCATTTCTTAGTTTTGTGTATCTAACTGTACCTTAACCTATTTTTTAATTTTTGCTTTGTTTTTCCTTAACTTACATGTACATGTTTATTTCTATTCTTTTTTTATATAATAAATTTTTTGAGGGCTTTGTTTACTTATCACTGGGCTATAGCCTTGGGTATTTATTAAAGTTTGGCTTATGGTTAAAAATGCTCATAACTGGAAAAATATTTGTTGGAAACAGCTCAAACATTCTACATAGCATAAGTACATCAATATGTATCAGAAAAATGTAATAAAAATTAGGTATGATTTCAGAGCCATTATTTGAAAAAACCATGGTTTATATATAGCCTTTGCTTTCTTTAAATATTTGAATTCAAAAAATATTAGACATTGTTTAAATTAGTTAAGCAAAGCACACATGCATTTATTGCAAAGTCTATTGCATATACATGTAGTTAAACAATATACCGTATTGCTGGAAATATTTGCGGGGAATTAAATTTTGCGAGTTTGCGATTCCATTTAAAAGCGCAAAATTAAAATCCGCAAAATAATGAAATTCATGCATGACCACAGTAGATAATGCTACAATAACTGTCAAAACTACAATTATTTAATCCGCAAACCAGGTTATTTTTAAGGATTCGCAAAATTTTTCTCCGCAAAATTAACCAGCTGTACGGTATTTATTATTATTATTATTATATCTCTTATTGTAGGCACTGGATGGGTTCTTATTGATACTGTCATCAGATAGTGAGATTGTCTTTGTGTCTGAGGGTATATCAGAGTCTGTTGGACTCAGCCAGCAGGAGGTTATTGGTCTCTCAATTTATGAATTATCTCATGAAGATGATGTACCCGCCATCAAGGACTGCCTCAAACCTGACGGTAAGAGGATACCTGATTCTGTATACCCGTTTGTTTTTGAGGTAGAAAATTTTTTGTGAATCTTGCATTTCTAAGATTTCACAGGATTCATTTTCGCAAATAGCTTGCAGACTGCACCACGTGGCTATATGGAAATGCAGAATTTTGTGGTCGAAAAATTTTGTGACTGAGTAAGAAACCACAAAAATTTGCGAAAATATTTCACTGCAAAAATAAACCAGTGTATATGGTACATTAACATTCTTGGGGTAGGGAATAAAGTTTTGGTGAATTGCTAGATTTTGGTAATTTTGATAATATTGGCAGGTTTTATTCTGAAGAATTATTTTGTGTCGAGTGTGAAAATGTGGATGTTGGTTTGGTGTTTTATACTTCTATTTTGGCAAATGGCTATTAAAACACCAAATTTGTCAAAAGTCCATCATCCAAAATTACCATTCAGTGTACATACACGTGTGTGTGTGTGTGTGTGTCTGTGTGATTTTATGTCTATGATATGTGTAGTTTGTGATGCAAATGGAAGTACTCCTTCCTTGAAGATCTATCTCATAGTTCCTTGTACTTACGTCCTGTATGATAGTACATTATGACCTATCTCCCAATTCTCTGTAGAATACATACGTGTACATATACATAATACATGTACATGATGTATACTCTTTGTTTCCTGAATGATGTATCTCATAACTTTATGTACATGTACATTTGTAGAATTTTGTACCTTCCTTCCTGTATGATGATGATGTACTGTACATGAACATGTATACCTCATCCAGTAAATAGTTGCATTTTAATGTTTCTGGTAATTATGAAAGTGTGACTGTGTCAAGTGATATGTCTCAATTGTGTGAATATGTAGCCTGTAGAGTGTGTGAATTTGTGTTAGGGTGTATCTTCCTGTGTCTGATTGGCTGGTTTGTTTGTACTTCATCCACAGTCTGGTCACTTTTATAATATTAGATGTACATGTACTATGCATACAACATTTAGACATTATGTATGTGTACATGTATAGTACTGGGTTCATTTCATTCATGTTAAAAATCAAACCAAACCTTAACTGATCCTGCTAATAAACCCCACATATAGTCATGATATGTTTGCTTTTTCTCATTTATAATGCACAGCTATTATTGTGTAATCCTATAATACACAGCTATTATTCATTTCCAGGGAATGAAAGATTGTGTAATCCTATTACACTGTCTTACACCAACTGATCAGTAGTCATTATTGACCCACCTGATAATCAGTGTTGTAATACTGTCTGCATACTCTGCATAGTCTCTGGCTGCCATAGACAGCTATCAAATTATTAATGTGTATAATGTGTCAATTATTAGTCTGACAGTTAAAATGTATAGAAAATACACTATGTAATAGTGATTTAAAAAGTTTGTTACCATTATTATTATTATTATACAGTTTGATATAATGTATTAGTTAACACTATAGCTTAATGTTTGAATCTTATCACTCCAGCAACTGGTGACTATTCACACTATTAATATATATCCATGCAGTGTCAGTTTCTCTTCTCATTTACTTGTTGTATGTGCTTAAACTGACACTAAAGTCTACTGGTAGTCTAAATGGTATCATATTCTGTCATCTCTGTAGACAATTTTTGTGCAGTTATGGATGTTCCACCTTTAAAGTATGCATGTAGCTATTCAAAAACAATCTTTGCTATAGCTGAAACTCTTAACAATATGGCATTTCATATGATAGTGCAGTATTATAGCCACCACTGATGAGATGTATTGTATTGTGGGAATATTGTACATTGTAGCTGGCCTCCATTCACTAATGAGTTTAATGTGTGTGTGTATGCTAGTGATAAGGTTAACCAGTTTGTCTTTTATTTGGTCTGTGGTTAGTCCTAATGGCCTGATGTGGTGAGGAGAATGGTAGAGATTTTTTATGATGTACAGTTGTTGTGGTTGCATCTACTCATTCATTGTGATATGGGCTATCTCCCTAAAGGCTTTAGGCTATGGGAAATGTATAGAAAGATCATTATATGCTGCAATAGAACATAATTGTCATTTTAATGGCACATGTAACTAAAATCAGCTTCTATAGTATAAGAACTGATTGGTTACATATACATGTACACATTTTTTAAATTTGTTTGTCATAACTTTACTTAGAAAGTATCACTGTATGCAGTACATCTAAGGTTGACTTATTTATAAATTGAATCCATTTAATTTTGATATTCCCCTCCATCAAAGGATCAGCAATAAGAATCCTCTTGAAGAAGAATCATAAATTATTCTATGTGTATGTGTACTGCATTGCTGTCCTTTGATCTATACGTCAATGAAAAACGTACATGTTCTGTAGTTCATATCATACACATGCAGGCATTCACACGTATATGCGTTATATCTATTTATTTAAATTGTATGTATTGTTACTATTTCTGGTGTTTGTTATTTTATGGTAAAAAAATCCTAACATGTACATGTACAACAATATACATGTACATGTATCTGTATTATTTTTTTATTATTAAAATTTGTCACTTAGTAATTCTAACATGTACATGTAGATGTAGGTGTTCCTCTGCTGACTTATATCTCCTAATGAATGATCAATCATTTCTTATCCAGTGATAACAGATGATGATGATGATGCTTGTGGTTTTTAATTCTATTATCCTATTATGTCATGTATGTGAGAAATACATTGTTCTTAGAGGATGTGGTAATATTATCATTAAGACATAGTGGGACGTGGTTTTATGGGACGTGGTTTTATGACTCTAGTTACCATCAGTAGCCCCTCAGTCTGGCAATGTGATTATTGGTCTGAACCAATTTAGTGTCTTTTATGGTATAGTGGTATACCCCCAATATGGTTTCAATGAATATACTTGTACATTGATCAAATTACCTTGTGTTACTCATTCCCTTTAAGGATGTCATTAAGTGTATGTGCTTTTGCAATACTAGCTTTATACTATCTTTTTGAAACAATTTAAAATATTGATTGCTGAATAATCTGGGTAAAGTGTCTCTGAGATAAAAAATGAAATGAAAAAGAATTATCAAAAAAGAAGTAATTATTTGTTGGGGATCACTGGGGCATGCTAACTGAGACAAGAGACTGTGACAAGTGCTACTAAGATGAGAGTGTAGCCCCAGTGAGACAAGAGACTGTGACAAGTGCTACTAAGATGAGAGTGTAGCCCCAGATCACCCCAACACTCACTAGTACAAAGTGTGTTTTATACCTTGTTATAATAACTATGAAAATCTATCGTGGGTTGGAGTGTAATGTAATTAGATAATTCATACATAGCCTAGTGCTAAATCACTCTTTGTCTTTGTCCCATTACTGTTTTAGAGATTGTAATATTTATTTTCATGGAAGCAATACAATACTATGCATGCATCCTGCAGTTCTTATGAGCATAAATTGATTGCTCAAATGGTATTGCTCCCTCATTTAAAGTAATAATTGTAATGATAATAATAATTTAAAGATGCGGTTTTAGGCGTCAGCAGTACTATACATGGCCTCGTAGCACCTGTTGTGCTGTTGTCTGCTTTGGCTGGTTTGATTCTATTGTCCACTAATTGGATGTGGTTTATGCTCAATAAGAGAGTCCTTAGTACATATCGTGTGGGGGAGTCTTACTTATACGTCATATGCCCCTTCACCTACCCACCATCTAGAAGAAAGGATTGTGTGAAATTCATTTTTAAAGTATTTCAATAAGACGGCCGATATGACTAAAAAGCATTTTATTATCGAGGCGTTTAATAATTATTAATTTTTTTGTGTCTTAAAACATTTGGCAGCTGTATACAAATGCATGTATGTGTACATACTAGACAATGTTATTGCACTGTTACATGTATACTCTTAAGAATACTCACAATACTGCATGCATACAGACATTATATATTACCCTTCTCATCTCTCTCCCTCCAATCTTTCCCAGGGTTTCCCAAATGATTTTGGCATAGCTTCTTGCCAGTGAATTGTGAGACTCTATTACATTAGTACAGCAAAAATCACAAAGAGAGAATTCTCTATTTTTGTATTCTTTTTGATACACATCTACATGTTAAGCTCACGTAGCATGGCTTGTGGGAAGCTCCTGCGGAGACTCCTTTCTCCCTCCCTCCCCCCTCTCTCCCTTCCTCTTTCTTCCCTCCCTCCCTCCCTCTCTCCCTCTCTCCCTCCCTCCCTCTCTCTGCTCATCTGTTCCCAGTTAATGAGATTTTGTTTACATTGAGGTTTGTCAGTCATTACTTTGTGTAGTATCATTAAATTGATCCGATGGCTTCTATTTAGCCTCACACAATGATCAAATATAGAAACTCGATCATGATTAGATAATGAATCACCAATACATTATCACATTATATATAATATATGTATACAGTATAGTATCTATGTAACAAGTACTTTTGTGTGTATGTTTTGTGTAGTTTTCTATTTTCCTTTTTCCCTCTTCTAATCTCCTTCTTATTCAATTTGTTGCCTATAATGTGACAACTCTTGCTACTTTACCAGACTTACTGGCTGCCTCTCGTAGACCCACCCCTCCCTCTCTCTCTTGCTTGTATGGGATGTTGTCTGTGCCTAATGTGACCATGTGGTTGTGTATTGTGTACAGTCCATTGTGTGTGATGAGGAATCCTTCATTGCTCCTTATAATCTGATAATCTTATCTCTATATAGATTAATGTCATTAATTCCTTTTATTTCTTATGATGACATAATCAGTGCCCAGGGGGAAACATACTCCATAATGCGTTATGTAATCTCTTTGAATGTACGTGTAGCATCATAGTACATGTAGATGTGTGTACATGCATTCTCATTATACTGTGCTGCTGTATCTACTGAAATATGTATCAATAGAAATGCATATACAGTATACCAAGAGTAGATGATAGTTAGAGAGTGTCGAACTGCACTATGCTAGCTGGAATATGACCGCGTAGAACTAAGTCACGTGAGACCTGAAGCGTGGGTGTACCTACTAAAAGCACATGTAGAAGTTTGCATAAGGAACAGTGGAGAACACTTGAAGAAGCTGTAGACATCATACTAGTACACTTTATAATCCTGCTGAAGCCTGCCATGCAGTACAGCTATAGCAGAGACTCCAAAACGGCCAGTAAACCTTGTTGAGCAAACTAGGCAACCATTTTATTCTTCTCAGCCACACCCAGTATGCGGGAATGCCCAAAGATGCGCAAGAAAGTTCTACGCGGTCATATTCCAGCTAGCATAGTGCAGTTCGACACTCTCTCTAACTATCATCTACTCTTGAGTATACATATACATGTATGTGTGTCTGAGTTTAAAATAGACAGATAAATTATAGAACATAATAGTATGCAGTATTTGCTGCTGCATATGCATGTACATATTATTATTATTATTACTATTATTATTATTATTATTATTATTATTATTATTATTATTATTAAACATTCTTGAAATGCTGTGTCATTGTTATGAATGTTTACAGTATTAATCTCTTTAAAGTAAGGGACTCTCTTTATTGAATTGAAACTTTCACTTGAGCAGTCACTGAAAATGCATACATGTACTTACACATGCACACTGTGCAACATGTTTTTCCTGTCATGTTTTCCTGTTTGTAGAATTCATTAAATGCGTGTGTGTATGTATCTGAATATCTGAAACAAAGTTATGCTTTTTGCTAATAGCATTGGCATGCCATCCTGTTTTTGTTTTACCTTTAAAGTGACACATGATCAGTTTGTTTGTACACATGCACCAAGTTGTATTGATTCTTGTTTGCTTTTTATTAAATCACTCAATGCCTAAAACTCCCACTTACTTTCCACCCTCCCTCTCTCTTTCTTTCTCCCTCCTTCTCTCTTTCTTCCTCTCCCTCTCTCTCTTTCTATCTCTCTCCTCTCTCTCTCCCTCTCTCCCTCTCTCCCTCTCTCCCTCTCTCCCTCTCTCTCTCTCTCCCTCTCTCTCCTTCCCCCCCTCTCTCTCTCTCTCAGGTTCTTTACAGCTCCAGCAGTCACGTCACTTCTACATGAGATTCAAGACATCAATTGCTCCGGTCAAGAAGCAACTATCAAAATTTGGTGGGACAGTGGTAAGGATATACACACTCTGACATCACACAGAAACCACACACAGATTCTATGTTACATATTACTGTAGTAGCCTAGTAGGTATACATGTACTCATTCCAATGCATCACTTGATCCTTAATTTGTCTGTACGTTTCCTCTTAAAGCATAATTAGCCCTTTCATTTCTGTTTTAATGAGTCTGACAATGTTGAGATAGAATCGTCACTCAGAGTCTAATAGGGTGACCTTCAGTAAGGAGGAGTATATGTACCTGTAGAATGAATGAAGAGGAGTGAGGAGGAGTATTAAATACTCAATGAGTTGAAGGGTAGGGGAGTAGTAGTACATGTACTCCACATTTAGTACTGTATGTATATTAGATTGGGATATGTCACTCTTAAAAATGAATTATCTGCTAATTTTCTTTCTACGTGTATTTACTGTACTATGTCCCTTTGTATATGGGGAGATCAAACAGTATCACAATTACTATAGTATGTGATTCTCATACTACATTGTACACCCAATATGCATGTACATGTATTTATTTTACAGATGATGCAAGTCTCTGGTAGATTGAAGCTCTCACGCAATAGAGGAGGAGGAGGGGGGGAGCCTCTTGTGATTGGACTAGTTGCTGAGTGTCGTCGGATTGAGTCGTCTTCCTCAATACTTGAACTGAAGGTCTCGCAGACTTTGTTCACTAGCACAACCACAATGGACTTGAAGATACTCAACATTGACACCAAGTACTACTGACAATTGATTAGGTTGAGATTTTATAAGATCCTCTCTCTCTCCCTCCCTCTCTCCTCTCTCTCTCTCCCTCCCTCTCTCCTCTCTCTCTCTCCCCCCCCTCTCTCTCCCCATCTCTTTCTCTAGAATGAAGACAGTGACTGGATTCAATAGTGACATTGAAGGCTCAGTCCTCACTAATTTCTTTCACCCTGCTGACAACCGTCGCTCCATTCACTGCCTTAAAACCTGTAAGCATAAAGACAGAGTAAGATAAGATGTGCAAGCCATTGTACATGTACATGTAATACTCATCACAAGGATTCTCTTAAAGCATCACGTACATGTACATGTACATGCATAGCACAATGTACTGATGTCTCTTCTCTCTCCTCTTGTAGTGTTAATCACAGGACAGGCAGTTAGTCCCATCATTAGGTTCATGACTCACACTGGTGAATGGGTATGGGTCCAGATTGAAGGACTCGTCAGATATGAACAAGATAACCGCACACCGAAATACCTCGAGGCTACCTTCAAAGTGGTTTGGTAAGAAGTAGATGAAAGGGTGAGATATAAATCATGAAATTTTTGTTTTTTTAGTGCTTCTGACAAGTCTGTGAAAATGATAGAGCAGAAGGAGCTTTATGGTAAATGTAGTGAGCCAACAGAAGGGAATGGTATTCATGCTGACAGTCGTTTCGATATTCCTGCTACACCAAAAGTCACAAGTCCCGAGGCAGTTGTCAAATCAATAGAAGACACTAATGTATCAGTGGCAGTACGTGATGTGTTGCTCCATGGTAGGGAGACAGCACTTTCTGCTATCCCCCTCAGTCTTCAGCGTTTAGCAACCTGGCCTGAGGTGAGGGATGCTGTCGTTGAATATGAGACATCGCAAGGTTTGCCTCCAAATTATAATCCGCCTTTTCCCCAGCCTGACCCCATGACGTCACTCATCGCTGCCAATCAATCAGGCTCCTCTTATAGCTCTCCTAAACCTTCCCCTCTCTCTGATATCACTCCTTCTGAGTCCTCTGTCTCCTCTCCTTCCTCTATCATTAATCCAGCCCCTCCTCCTGGTGATGTTACTACTGGACACTCTTCTCCTGATTTTGATGTTGAGTCGGCTTCACTTCAAGCAGTTGAGTCTCTTGTCCACACTCCTCCTTCAGCTCAGCCAAGTGGAGTAGGCTCTTCTCCTTTATCTGCCTACTCACCATCATCATCATCACTAGGTATATCATACTCCCCTTCTCAATCTAATGGAGGAATGCAATCTCCCATCAATGAAATATATACTCCTCCAACTGTAGCTGCTAATGGGACATATTTACCACCCACAGTGCCTTTTACTGGAGCATACTCACCATCCAATTTGCCTTCTACCGGAGCTTATTCACCATCTACTATGCCTGCTTATTCACCATCTACTATGCCTGCTTATTCACCATCTACTATGCCTGCTTATTCACCATCTACTATGTCTTCCATTGGAGCATATTCATCATCCTCAGTACCTCTTACTGGAGCGTATTCACCATCCAATATGTCTTCCACTTCTACAATGCCTGCGTATTCACCGTCTCATGCTGGAGGCTATCCTCCTTCAGTTCCAATGACTGGTGGCCCTCCTTTGATGGGTGGTGTTTATTCTCCTCCTACAACTAGTCCATATTCATCTTCTCTTCCTGTAGCTAACAAGCAATACCCTTTCCCTGGCTTACCTACTAATCCTCAGCAACCATTCCCTCAAATGAATGGCTGCAATAGTGCAGTGCCTCCATTACATCACGAGTACCACGGTGGCACTAATCTCCCCATGGACTATATCCCTCCATTAGGATACAATCAACCTCAGCCTCCAACACTCAGTCATATACCGTACTCTACTGGTCCTTCTCTCTCTAATCCTTATGGTGCTGTCATCAATGGTTCCTTTGAAGTCAGTGTACCCCCTCCACACGTACTCTCCTTCTATAATGATGGTGTCCCCAATGGGAGCAGTAATCAGTATAATTTGGCTTCTCATATTAGCAATAATTATTAGCAACTAACAGTGTGTCTTTGTGTGTATTGATGGTCGACTCCCTCCCTTCTTCCTTCCCTTTTTGTATTATTTTTATTAATTTGTTAATTATGAATTTCTTTTGAAAAAATTAAGAACTGTAACAATGACAATAATAATAATGATAATTGAGTACAACAATAATGATATTTTTTACATGACTTATTAATAATAATAAGTTTATACAGATTGAGTCATTGAAGAGTAACGTGATGGAAATACTGAAAGCTAGTGAGAGAGAGAGAGAGAGGGAGAAGAAAAGGGTAGGCATATAAACTGGTACAGGATGAGAGGGAAGACAGGAGTCTATTGGTACAGGTGTATGCTTTTTGTTCATAAGTGTTCATTACATTAGTGCTTCAACCATTCAGATATGTTATTGATTGCCGATGTCGCGTCAATCTCCGCCCCCATCTTATAATGACCGCCTGCCACGCCTACTTTAGCGTAACGAGACTTAGTCTCCTTAATCCTCGACCCAGTGCTAAACTGTCCATTGGCCGGCATGAATGAACTCATAGGATCCATGGAATACGGTCCACTCATGTATCCAGTAGAATCATACTGAGCGTAACTACCACAGGAAGACCCTAATCCTACTCCAGCATGGAGTCCTGGCTCTTGTTTGAGGGAGAAGCCGTCCACCATTGGGGCAGGCATACCGTACAACTGTCCATCCATTCTGCCGTTAATGGGTAGCGGATACTCGCCAGTAGGAGGTGACATGTAGACAGTGGTATCGACAGTAAAGGATGAAGGGCTGTAGTGTTGGTATGGCGCCTGATGGTGAGGAGGAGGAGGAGGAGGAGGGAGAGAAGGGAAGCTCCCGTACGAAGGGTCAGAATAAGGCGGGGACATTATGGTAGTCGGTGATCCATTGTAATAGCCGACTGTTTCTGTGGGGCTCAAGCTCCTTCTGTTGAGTGAGGAGGTAGGACTACCACTTGGTGTGGCTGAGTACGAAGGATAGCTGGAGTATGGAGGAGTTGTTTCTCGTGTTGACATTTGATCTAGCGATGATTTACGCCCACAGCTACCAAAAGAGCTGCTGTATGGAGAAGACTATACAAGAAAAGAATAATAATGAAAGAAGGAATAATAAATATACAATACTGGAGATAATGTAAACTAAGCCATACGACCTTATTAAGTCGAAAGTGCATGAGAGAGTTGGTGTGATATTTACTATCCACTTACTATGGTTGTGCTGTTTGGGCTCCCGTTAATAACGCCCATGAATGGATCGTGGGAAACTGTCTGAGTGCCAAATGGCGATCCACTAGCTTGAGCGGGAGGGCTGGACTGAGAATGGAATGGATTCTAGTAAGAGATAATGGTAATTATTAGCGAGATGTAGTGATTGATTTGATAGTGGTCGTCTTATTTACTACAACCAATAAATATATGCATACACAGACTCTGTGAACACTACTACTATTATTATTATGTAATATCAAGCCAGCTGAGATAAGTAATTCCATTATGATGCATTGAATAATACCCAGAGAACATGATAATACTTTTGATAATACTCTGGATATACATGCATTTTATGTATTCCTTACAATGTTAGGAGGAGGTTGTGGTGATACTTCTGGGGATACCAGGTTTGATGGTTTCTGTGGCTTTGACTCATTTGCTGCAACTGCTATAGGAGAAGACGAAGAGTTTGGAACACAGAGACCTTTGATATCCAGGGAAGAGTTGCAGTCTGAGAGAAGAGCAGCAGTGTCCTTTACTCCAGTGCTGCCAGGGTCCCTGCCTTCAGTAATGGCCTTCATTCTTTCATCCTCTTCATCGTATCTAGAGAGTAACGATAAGTGAATTACACGATACAAATCACTATGTTACAACTATATGCCTAAAGCATAGCATATTTGCATTATAAAGATGCTAAATGCATATTTCATGCGTCACTCCTACTACTGGAGTACTATACACACTCTGCATACCTTACGATCCAGGTATAAATCGAGAGACCGTTTGGTAGGTGAGTGATAGAATCGTACGTGACACAGCTTTTAGACCTCACCCATACCCAATCACCGGAACGAGCCATGAACCGATAGCACGGACTATGTGAGCGACCTTTCACTAGCACTGTAAGGAAGGAAGGAAAGGAAAAAAGGAATTATCATCATGACAGCTACAGTTATGTTTCTAAAGCTGCAATGTGTATAATTACAGGATGTGACGGAGGACACAAACTACATTTACAACACGACTCCTTATTAGTAGGTAAATCTGTTTGTTTATGGAAGGGCATGACAAATCTAGCATCACATGGTCTAACACCATATACTTGTGGTCATGTTGTTCCCACGGCATGTACATATTGCACGCCCACACACACATAATTCGAAAGCTAGTCCTGCCAAATGAAGCCACTGAGATGTAATGATGGTTGAACTTTGGATGTAAACTGGTATAAGTGCACCCTTATACAAACTCCCATTGTAGTGTGTACACTTGGTGAGACATCAAAGGAATAGGCTGTTTTAGGGGGAAATCTAACTGTCTAGTATTGGTGTCTCTATATACTGTCTGTCTGTTTTGTGTGTTGAATGAAAGATCAGCTTACATTGTGTGTGACAGCTTGATGTGGCCATTAGGTCTCCAGGGTGGAAGTATTCATAAGCTTTAAAACCAACCATCTCAGCAGGGTCAAACCCCAATATCCACCTAATCCTATTATGATAAACAAATAATGTATGCATTAATCTCTCTCATTAATTAATCATAATGCATATAGGATTTCTCTCTGTCTTTCTTACCTTGTGTCCACAGCAGTGTAGCTCAGATCCAGTGAGTGTTTGGTTTTAAAGAAAGCTCCAACACAGAGCTCCTTAACCTTCATGACACTGGCCAGCTTGCAAAGCATCACCATACCAACAAATTCTCCTTCTTTGACCTTCTTGTTCGAGAACTTGAGAAATCCAGAGCAATATATGGGCTAAAAACAAACAGGACCATAATTAGGATTAATTGAGTTAAAATAAGGATCAAAAATCATGTCATGAACTATAAAAGTGCATTCCTTGTAGCCAAAAATCCACATAATTGCAAAATTAAGGTATGACTGTGTATGTACATGGAATAGGATCTCTGCTTGTGGTCAAGCTAACCCAATTAAAAGGTTCACTGATCTTTCAATAGACCTTACATGAGATATTACATGCATGACCTCCAATCCAATCATATGATGCATAAATGTTGCACATGTGCTAATATTATTTGTACCTTAAAGTTCGAGCATCTTGTGATTGAGCGTACGCTGGGTGTGAAGGCACAGCGCATACGAACAACAAAGTTCCTTCTCAGCGGGTCCTTGCAGAGTGCTTCCATCTCTGGCCCAATGTCACAGCCTTGGCTCTGGAAGATTGTAGCAACTTCTGAATAATCTTGAGGATGAATTATGTCTTGAACATGTACGCCAATCACATCGACCTGCAGATGTTTTAATGTAGCAATAATAATATCACACTAAATGTGTCTATTCAATTATTCCTTATTTAGCTAGATTTAAATGTTTATAATATGATTACGTAACAAGACTAGTCATTTATACTGCTACATGTAAAGGCAGGGAAAAACAAGTATATATTTTGAATGGTCCAAGTCATTGTTATCAGCATTATATGATGCATTGGCTGTGTTACGAAACAAGATTCACCCTATGCAAAACGTGTTATGAAGCAGTTTTGTCTGTGTATGAATTGTAATGTGAACATAAAGAGGGCACCATTAGCCAGTGTACTGTCTAGACTTTAGCTTCCTTTGGCTATAATGGCTTTATTCTTTAGCGTCTAATGCTTTGTAGGAACTGGCTAGCTACGATTTAGCCTTTAGATATTCCTATCCAATTACTAGCTGCCAAGTTTTATGTTGATTGTTATCAAGAATCTACTGATGCATTGACATCAAGAATCTACTGATGTATTGCAAGGTCTGTCTGTATGTATGTAATAAGGTTTACTAGCGATTCTGTTTTGACTGAAAATCTAATTTTTAAATCCACACATTGTCTGTGTCTCATATTGCCAACAGAACAGTGCATACTGAAACAATGGTCAAACCACGATCAAACACAATAAATAGCCTATAGTTTTGTTTTGTATGTGCACGCATTCACATAGTTCATAGTTAAATTATAGTATTACCTGTCTGAGGCCCAAGTACTGAGAGATAGAGTCAGTTGCATAAAGGACACGACCATCTTTAGAAACCATCATTAGAAATCCATCCAAAGCCTACAGAATAATAACAAATAACATCATTAGTTGATTTCTTATCGGTTGTTATTAAATGCATAATAATTTCCTATAATAAATTTCCCATTTCCAGCTACGTAATTGTAACATACAACTATCTATACCATATAAAGGAAATTCTTATCTCTTACCTGTAGAACATCCTTTGAGAAATTCGGCACCAAGTTGTGCAGGTCATCATGCTCTATTAAAGACAGGAAAGCAATTACATAACATTGTGTAATTATTAAATTAATACCATTTGAAAATATTCATAATAATAAGTTTGGGCATTTTATTGACACCTTCAGAGATGTAAATAAAGTGCTAGTTTTAAGGCATACATCTTGTGGTGTAAATAAAGTAAGGTGTAAATTAAGTGTTAAAACTTTTAAAGCTTGCTTGCTTGTTTTTGTGTGTGTACAAAAATAGTTGGCAGATTTTGCCTCAAACTATTTTAGTATGAGCTACACGCTACTGTCTACCTGCGTTATAAAAGTTCTTACCAGTAGTTCTTTCTGATGAGAGATCGATGGGACTCGTTTCTTCTTCACAGTCCGCTAGAACATCTCTTAGCTTGAGGTAGTGTATCGCTATCCGTAGAACAGAGGCTTTGTCCAGTTCCTTGGCGCTCTCCTCTATCGGTAGGGTCCCCGCGATGTCATTAAAGGTATCGTTCTCCTTCTGTCTTCTTGACACGGCCATGACCACTCTTTCTATATCAAATCTAAATCCTGCTGCTGTTTCTGAGCTTGGGTATACTATGAATTATGTGTTCTAATGTAATGCGGTAGAGAGCTTTTATTCTTTCTAGCCTGACCACTTAACAGGAAGTTTGTATAGGAAGAGCAGGATACCCTTTCATGTGGAAATCACAAAAGAGTGAAATCATTAATCATAATTCTCTACTATCATTACTATTGTTAGTAGTATTTACACACTGTCTAGCGCCTTCAGGTGAAGTACCAAGAGCAAAAAATTAACTTGCTCGCCCTCTCTTAAACATCTCAAGGAGAATAACAACCATAAACAATGTCTTATGCAATGTCTTGTATCTATACAAATAAAGACATGATTATGAAATGTAGTAACATTTGGGAGTAATTTTGCATTTTGGAGCCATTTTTGGAAAAAACATTTGAATATAGTTATTGTTTTTTTTTCTAAAAATTTGCTTCCTTCAAAAATCCCCGTAGCTTAATTTTAGTCAGAATCAGGTATAAGGACATCAATATGTATGCAACATAAGTACGTCATAATAAAATAATGACAATTTTTCTCCTTTTCAATTTTGGCTAAATTGTGTGGTCCATGACACTGTACCCAATTTTAAAGCAATTTTTAAAAATCATAGAAAATTGAAACTGGAACAAAATCAGCTCAAACTTTCTACGCAACATAAGAACATGTATGTGTTGGGAATATTGTAAAAATAGAGAATTTTCTCCAAGTCATTTTTGGCAAAATTTAGCCAGAGGTGTGTACTATATATCACAGGGACTTTGGCACAATTTTAGATATTCATAAAAAAATCCAGTATTGATTGGAATCAACTCAAAAATTATGAAAATGAAAAATTCTCTTCTTTTTAATTTTGGTGAAATTTTGCCAACAACCCTCTACTACAGTACAAAGTAAATGGCCCAATTTTTGAGCAACTTAAAAAATTTGTAAAAAATTTCAACTTTTATTGGAATCAGCTCAAACTTCTAGATAGCATAGAGACATCAATATACATCAGAAAATGCAATATAAATTGGGGTTGATTCCAGAACCATTATAACAAAACCATGATGCATGTTCACAGTTGAATAAGGACATTTATACAAAAATTGGGACATTATAATTATTATTGTTAATTAGCATGCTCATGGTCAATATTGATACACTTACCTAAATTTAGTTATTGCTAAGTAAAACAGATTTAAACTGTCAATTAAATGCACCATATGTTTAATGAATTTGTTTGTGTAGTCTACACAACACAATACCAAGTAGAAAGTGGGGTCAATACTAGCTAGGTACAAAACAACTTTGAAGTTATTTTTTGTTGAATTTGTTGTTCATTTTTAATAAAGTAATGTTATCAAAAAGGACAATAACACAATAAAAACAAACAGACAATAATATGGTCTCATTACATTTATTATTATTACTATTACTACTATTATTATCATTATTATTATTATTATTATTATTATTATTATTATCATTATTATTATTATTATTATTATTGTGAAGTTTTTCACACGACGAATAGTACAAAACACAGCACATATATATTTCAAACACAATGATATAGTTCCGTTAACACTCATTACTGACTTGTCCGTGATGCATAGTCCTATCGTACAATTGGTTCAAACACAAGCTACCAGAGCTCTGAGACCTTGGTCTCTCAAGCCTCAGATCAGTATGGTGGACAACACTGGAATAACCTCCAATGCCAAGCCCATAAAAAGGTGCAGTGGCGTACGAGTACTCAGACGATGACGACTGCTGGGTACTTACAACCGAGTTTGACGGAGTATTTTGAGTTTTATGCGAATTCTGTTGCTTCCTTGGTGTAGGGACAGGCTGCTTGTTGGATCTCGGGGGAAGGGAAGGGATGATGTTTTTAAATGTCACTTTTGTCATTAGAGCAAAATCTGCATTAGTTATATCATCAGTGCACAGCGAGAGAGCTGAAGTGCAGCGAGTGGTATCCTCTACATTGACGTATCCTGTTCCTGTGTCACTAGGATCATCTTGAGAATATGAAGGAGGAGGGGAAGGAGGCAGTCGGGCAGGAAGAGGAGGAGTGAGAGGTGGAGAAGGGGAAGACCGAGGTGAAGTTGAAGTAGGAGGAGGAGGAGTTCGACTAGAAAGAGGAGAAGAGCGAGGAGGAGGAGGAGGATCAATATCTTCCGAAATATCAGACGATCTGGGAGGAAGCATTGGTCGTCTTCTTCCGATAAATTCAGGTCTGATTGGTCTGTTTGGTCCAGTAGTCCCTGGACGTCCTGCTGGGGTGGGCCCTGGGTGAATATCATCACTTGATATGTACACTGGATTGTAGCCTGTCTCTTTACTGCTCTCCGTTACTATGACCCGAGGGGGTTGAGAGGGTGAGCCATTGTTGGCCCTGAACTCTCCACTACCACTCCCCAGCACTTGAGACTCGTGTCTAATGGTCCCAGTATCATTGATGTATATACGCTGGCTGATGTGGTATGGGACTTCAAAATGATCATGTCTATAACGAGCAGGTACATGGGGCCTACTACTACTGACATGACGAGGCTTGAGCTCAACCCCTCTATCAATGTACTCCTGGTAGTTTGGACGGAGCTGGTTACGAGGAGGTAGGGCAGGGTTGGGTGTCACTGCCGGAGGGTCTTTTTTAGGTGATTCAGCTGGCAAAGGTGAATTGGGAGCTGGGTGGCTATTGAGAGCATGCAGTATTGCAGAGTCATACGACTCCTGCTGCCTCTGCTGCTGTTGTTGGTGCTGGGGGAAAGAGAATGAGCCGGAGCGAGCCCCTCCACACTGGTGAGGGAGGACATAGATAATTGGGTCATTGGGTATCGATCGCTGAGGCTGCACATCTGTCGCCTGCATCTCATGGAGTAAGAAGTTCATACAGTCCTCTATGAGATCAGACGGCAACAGAAACATGACAACCTTCTTCTCGTGACACCCGCTACAATTTGAACACAGTTCCATTTGTATTCCAATTTCCATTACAATTAAGCGTTTGACTCGGCTCAAGTTCCAAGCGTGTAAGTTGACATCGGTGACTGGTGAGGCTAGTACAAGGACTCTATCCAGCTGGCCAGAGTGGTGGGTCGGTAAGTTGACTCCAATGCAGTAGAGGAGAGCATGGTCTAGTACTAGTGCCTTGCAGGATGATGGTGCAGCTACATGTACTCTGACATGGAACTGGGATGTTACTAAAATGATAGAGAGAGACATGGCATGATATAAAGTGAAAGAGAGAGTATACAACAAAACATTTTACAGTGTTATTTTAACTTTGTTATGCTTATAAGCAGTTTTTCCCCTCCTAATATATGCTATTCTTTCAGCCTCATTGCCTATAAACCCTAAACCCAAGCCCTCCGTTGTTTACTTATACCGTTTTATTATCTCATGACCACACACATACATACAATTATAATTTCAATAACAAACCTTTTCCAAGGGCCATTTTAAGATCAGCCATCCAGGCTGATTGATTATCGAGTGATCCCGTTCTGAAGAAAAGAAACATCCCATTGTTAAGGTAAATTTGAAAGGAGAAGGTTTTTCCTGATCGCACGGTTACTATGTCGTCAACACGAATCTTGTTCTTCACGTATCGAGAGGAATGATCATATATGAGTAAAAGACAGCGAAAATGTGGGCCTAAAGATTGTTATGATAACACTTTAACTATTGATGTTGAAATGAGAGTACACAAAGCACACAAACACACACACGCAGTGATATTATAGTACTACTATAATTGTATTATACAAATAGACCAAGTTCTCTCAATAATACAAATGCTACAAAAATCCCCTCTTGATTACTATACTAATCACAACATTTCCTGGAACTCCCATAAAGCTATATCTGCAATTGTGATGACTGCTACTTCCAAACTGAAAGCTGATTCTAGCAGTGGACATTGGAATATTTACATTAGGCTACCTCTCCCACTACTTATTGTTAGCATTAGTTGGCCCAATTCGTCAACACTTTTGATGCATTCGCACAATGATTACACTACAAACCAGGTATGAGGCACAACAATAATTCTACTCACATTTTTTGTGAGATAGTCTAGTTAAACTATACTCTAACCAATCAGGACACACAAATTTTCTACTACAGTATGCATTGAATGATTGGCACTGATAGCAAATGTGTGAATATTATTGTGATAAGCCATTCACAGTAAACAAAAGCACAGGAGGTAGGTTCAGAGCTATATATGGAGGTAAATCGCAAAATCGGTGAACCCAATAAGTTGTGTAAGCTATAACTCCTATTGCCTCATTGAGTCAAGTGTAGGAGTTATCTCCTGATTACATAGCTTTGTTGTGTTTTTTTTTCAATAATGCAATAGCTATGAGCTCATACAGCTAGCTAGCAGCAAGAAATTGCCATGTTTCTTATCATTCATATTTATTGCAAATATATACCAGTCATGTCTTTAGGATTTGATATCAGCTCCACATATCTAGGCCTCCAGGACCACTATAAAAATCAAAGTGTACACAATAATTTGATTATAATATCACTACATCATTATTATGGGGGGCCCTTGGGGCTTTTGCTATGCAAGCAGTATAGCAATAGTCGTGCATTCTGAGTCTACACAATATTGAGCCCAATAAACTGATCAAGCTAGACCTAAATTCTAAACTAGGCTCAGGCATAAGCCAGTGCTGCAAAGATCACCAGATAATAGACTATGCATTCTACTAATCGAGCTGGATCTTACTCTGCATCTCTTGTTAAGATAGCCGCTCTTTATCGTTCTAAAGCCACTTGTGAAGCCACCACCAGTTGATGTCATCTTTAAACTGCTTTCTCGACTCACCACTCACTGATCCACCGCCGACAAAAAAAAGATCTATCTAACGCAAACTAAACCACGCCTACACAATAAAAATGTTTTTAAACAATAAACGATTTTTAATAACGATGCATTATAAAAATAACTGGACATTGGATAACAGGGCAAGACAAGGAAATACACTTTTTACACAAAGAAAAAAAGACAGGTTCAAAAAATGATCAATAATTATTATAGTGTGCGTATCTACAATAGTTAAATGTAAGAGTCAGAAGTTAAATTCAAAAACTGAACATCCTCAGCTCTCAGTACAGGTAGAGAGAATCCATTACCAACCCCAATGGGGATAGCTGAAGGAACAGGAGAGGGATAATGGTGAGGGATTGCTGCAGTAACATAAGGCCCAGACATGTTGAGATGAGATGGTGCTTGCTGTACCATTGTAGCAGTAAAATTAAACGGTACTTGCTGATGACGGTAATTGCCGCTCATTGAACCATACTGAAGACCGGCTGCTGCATGAGGAGGAGGAGGAGGAGGGAAGGAAGGAAGAGGGTGTCTAGACATCATCACATTTTGTCCTTGACTTTGCATCATCTGTCCGGGGCGACTCAAAAAAGAGCTAGACATTTTGTCCGAGGGAATTTGACTCTGCCCTGAATATCCCGAACTGATAGGGGAGACATCAGGGATAGCTGATGGGCTGTGCTGAAACAGTTTCACGTTATCAAAAGGCTCCGAGGACAGCAAAGAAACAAGGCTAGGAGGAGACTTTGTGAACGTTGGCGACAAGAGCTCGTGTTTAATAAAACCTTCCTCAGATATCTGAGGACTATACGTACCATAGTCTGTAGTGATGCCTGATTCAGCAAAAGAGGGAGTGGGGGAAACTGCCGTTGGTGTGGTAACAGAATCACGAGTCGTCGACATTACATCGTACCCTCTGTCACTGATCGAAAGAACGCTGCTAGACTTATCACTAGCATTAGATAAGGGAGGAGTAGGACTTGATGACTGTAGAGACTCGGGGGATACAGACCGTAATAAAGGAGGGGCGGACGTGAGGCTCTCAGTAACTGACGATGGTGACCTGGTACTCTCAACTGCTTCAGGGTCCTGGAATGGATCCATTGATTTACCATCATCTCTCGGTACAGGAAAGGGATCATGAGAGCGAGAGGACTCAACACTGGGAGTAGGAGAGGTAGGAACGCCAGCCTCTGCTTTACTCTTACGCATCTCAAGACACTTCTCACCTTTCTCACGACTACAACAAAGACAAAAATAGATTAATAAAAATAACGTAATTTCTACATGCATTATGCACGTACATGCAGGGCTTGGCTCAACCGGAAAAAACAAAGTCAACAATTATAACGCTATGTGATGGTACGTGATCTGTAACTAGTAATTAAGGATATTATTAAATAAAAAATGGGTACGTGCATCAATACGTGACTGGGTCTATATGCATGCAGCGTATGTGACTAGGTTTAATTCTTACCTTATGATATAATTCATGCAGACAATGTACGATGGTTTCCCTGTCCTACTATCAAACATCATAGTGGCTCTAGACTGGACCCAGACAAACGTGCCATACTTGGTCAGGTAACGATAATAGCCACTTAAACCCTCTCCTTTCTCCATTACTACAACAGGAAATTGGAAATTAATAGAGAGACAAAGAGTGTGTGTGTGTTTGTGTGTTTGGAGAGAGAGAGAGGGGGGGGGAGAGAGAGAGAACAGAAAGAGAAACAAGACAGAATGTAAAATCCCATGAAAGAAGAATTATCACAAACAACTTAAACTATCACTGTAAACAAGGAACAAGTCCCACATAAAGAATACTGCTCTTACACTCACAACACTTTATTACAGAACATATCATAATTTATAAAGTCTTATACTTACATCCTCTACTGCATTCAAGGTTAGCTTCAACGTCTTCATGATGATGAAATTCAAACGGTACGTGATTGATGAGATCTTTCTTCTCGTAGCCCATCAAATTCTGAAGCCTAAACATTAAAAAGAACGTTGTTTATATAAATTTTTTAACTGATGCTGTTAGTGATAAAGTACTTCAAAAAATCACAAGATTTCCTTTAAAGAGAGGATACATGACATAAACATAACCAAGATAAAACAGGGTTCATGTACGTATACACTATCCAGTTACACAGAAGAGGGAAGTGGGGATAGTTTGATGTATGCATCATAAATTAAAGGAAGGAAAAAACATGGCCTGTTTGCTGTTCACATGCAGGGATTGTTATGATCATGATTTTCTTTTTCGTGCCAAGAAAATATTAGCCAAAATATTCTATTAGGTTACATATTTGGAAAACACTAGCAAACAAATGGGGTCTGATTAGCTAGAATCGAGCAATACAATACACTAGATGTCAACTCACCTCCCATCAAAGAATATGCATTTCATCTGCATGCTATAGTGTGTCACAAAGACATTCCCTTCCATAGTAATCTCCAGTATAGAAGGAGGAGAGACAGGGCGAACGATAGCAAATAGGCAGGGCTCACTCTGTGTGATTTTGTAATGGCCAGAAACAAATACCAACTGTAAAAAAAGTGTGAGAAAGGATGGGGTGAGTGATGTCCCGGGGCTTCAATCCTTACCTTGTATCCTGGACATTTTGCTGCTGTATTTGAGACTTTGAATCTCGAGCATTTCATCCGACAAAAGAAAGAGCATGGAGCAGATTCTAAAGTGAAGGAGTGAAAGTGATAAATAAAGCTGCTATATATTAATTCACACTTAGTAATGACAACGCAAGTTAGTTTAGCCTCAGTCTTATTACTGTGAATTTTTGAGCAAAAACAATACTGGCACTAACAAAATGTTTACACTACAAATAAACAAAGTGATGAACCATTAGTGTGATCACAGTTGCATCACAATCGCTAAATACTATTGCAAAGCAATAGGCATAAGATCACACTGGAATAAACTTAGTCCCATCCCAGGTCAAATCATTCATTATAATTATTGTGAGTAAGAATTTGTATGCCAAAATATTCTCTCACATTATGTTAAGTAAGAGCGAGTAACTTACTTCCTGGGTGATCAATGACTTTCTTATTGGCATCATCAAGAGCTGATTTCACAGTCTCGTAGTCTTCTTCATGAATGATCTCATACATGGAGAGGCCAATGTGCTCAGACTGTAATAAGATTAGAAATAATAATAAACTAATTATTGAGTAAGATCAAAAATAATGACTGTCACGCATGCTATGTTTGGCATTGCAAAGCTTGCAAAGGTCACCTAAAAGGCCGTTCCTATTCCTAATTATAGATGCTATCAGAACGCACACAAAAAATTTCAACAGTAAAATCTAAATTCTATTATAACACATTTACTTTTTAAATCCAACTATATACGATTAATATAATATGTACGATTAATATATGAATTATACCTGAAAGAGACCAAGGTGCTTGTGGATGCTTTCAGAAATAAAAATCAAACTCCCATCACCACCGGTGACCATTAGAAACCCATCCAATGACTAATAATAATGGTTGAGGAGGAAGGAGAGGTCATGCATGAGTCATATATATGTATGCTTTCAGACATACCTCTGTTATGAGATCCTGAACAAGACCACGGTGGTAACTAACACTTTGTGATTCTACAAAATATTAATTTTTAAAGATAAAAAATAATCATAGGCTCATAGCAATCATTGACAAAATGAATATAGATACATGTTATGTGATAATAATTGATAACATACCTGATGAAAGAGGCTCTTTTTGTGGAGCAATGGATTTCATACGAAAGAAACACAGAGCTAGTCTGAGGCGAGAATTATAATCAACCTGTGATACCACGTCCTTAGAGAATGGGAGCTCATCTGCTAGATCCTTCATCAGGCCTTTGTATGTAGTGCGGCGCTTCTGAGCCAATTCCCTGGACCTCTCCTTTCTGTTGAGGACAGAGTATGGCTCTGTTGTATCAAATCGGTTTGAAGGCTCCATGTGGTCCGAAAAATTACTACACAGCAAAAATAACAAAGCTCCAAAGATAACAGCCTCCAACAATAAATGGGGCGAGGAAACCCTTAAATCAGGCAAATCTCCAGTAGAAAGAAAATCACGACAAATATAGCTTTAGCCTAATGGCAAACAACTTCCAGTAGTGTAGACCTAATAAGCTCTCTAGTTTGTACAGGAAAGAACTTGCTATGCAGAACAGTCCAATCCCCGCTACACACTTTATTGCCAAGGAATCCTCGTGTTTGTCATTATTCAACTTCCGCTCCAACCCTCTGACGTCACGAGTCAGCTCTCACATTTGTAAATTCAGTCTGCCCAATGTCCATACATGTATATAACATCAAACAAGGCCAGTCTACAACTCTCCTCGAGTTCATGAACCCAATTATGTACATTTGACATGTGTGTACTCTATTTTTAATCATTTTGTAATCTCAAAAATGAACATACAAACACATATTATAATGAACAAAAAAGTTGCTAATCATCTTCTTCTTGCTGTAGAGGAGGGCCAAACTCCCTCAGTGTCTCTACCACTAAGATAAGGTGCTCCATAAATGATCCAACAGCTACTCTTAGCAGCCTTGCCTCACTCGCTGAGAAATGACTGTCAAAATGGAAAAATTATTATCAGTATTCATCATCAGTACTTTACAGCCATCATGCACTTAAGCACTAATCATATCTGATCAATTAGGTGAATTTCCCACAACATTTTTGGCATAGTGCTCAGCTTCTTGTCAGTGAATTTTTATGAATTTTTTGAAGTTGCTCCAAAACACCCTGCACAGGGTATTTTGTCAAAAATGGCTAGGAGATAATTCTTTATTTTTATAATTTTTTCTGATACATATACATGTTCTTATGTTGTGTAAAAAATTTGAGCAGATTCCAATTAAAATTGGATTTTTTATGAATTTTTAAAGTCGCTCCAAAATTGGGCCAAAATCCCTGTACTATAGTACAGGGCCGTCTGCCAAATTTTGCAAAAATGGCTAGGAGGAAATTCTTTATTTTTATAATTTTTTCTGATACATATACATGTTCTTATGATGTGTAGACAGTTTGAGCAGATTCTAATTTAAATTGGATTTTTTTAAGAATTTTAAAGTTGTTTAAAAAGCTTTTTACTACTGTCATGCTGTGAGCTCATTAAGGTTCAGGGCTGCATATTTTTGCTCACTTTACTTAATATGGTCATGATAATTTTCTTTCACACTTTAATTAATAAGCATCTCTACAAATCGAATTTTAACTCTTAGCACTACCTTGAATTTGTGCTTTTTAGGTGTGTTTGTGTGTGCAATGGGCTCACATGCTTAGTACATTGCTTTCTACCGAAAGGGACTTGGAGACATCTCGTCTCGGCTCTGGGTCGACTGATAGTGAATTACATGCTATCTGAGCTTCCTTTGATGACGGGAAAGGGAGGGAGAGAGCGCTGTGTGAAGATCAAAAATACAAGGAATGTCTGCTAGCCCTTACCATGTGTGCATTCTTAAAACGAGGCGTAGTATACGGAATATTTCCGGATACTCGATCTAATTAGCTCAAGCTCATTCACATCAAAAATTATTATTATCATTATAATAAAAATTAATTTTAAAACATTCAATTTTACAAGGTGTCATTAAAACTTGCATCAATGCTTCGAGCATGTGGTGGGCAGTGAGACAACTTCATTCTTATCTTCATATCTACAAAAAAGAATGGAGTAAGCAGACACGCTACTTAATAAGCTAGTACTGTTTCATAATGTTTCCTCTCTCAAATAAACATAAAAATTTAGCTTAAGTTTTTTTTGTGATCAGAATCAGCTTAAACTTTTTATGCATACTAAATGCTGAGGTGCTTTAGTAGGTTGCGCAAAAATTTATTTCATATACATGTTCAAACTAAATATACATGTACATGTACATGTACTGTTAGCTTTAGTTATAGCTACAGCCTACAGGTACATGTAACTATTGCAAGGAATAACTTACTATTTCCAAGGTCCAACCATTTAGTAGCTCTAAGATTACCTACAACAGAATTAGACAGAGCATTAGGAGTAGAGCTGACTGACCTTCAAAGAACTTGTCCAGCGTGATGACGTGAGTACCAAGAGTGACATTAGGCCCACTCTTAAGATCAATGCTCATCAGTGAGTCCGTAGATATGGGACTATCCTTTACCTGGTATAATGATACAACACTATTACACTACCATTGAAACATTATAGTACTATTAGATTCTCAGTACTGTTAGCTATAATTATTGTGATTATTTTGCTAAGTATCATACATGTAACTACTATAGTGCTGCGACAGTTTGCTGCGAATACATGTACATGTAAATTGCATAATTTGCATTCGTTTCTTTTGATTTTTAGTTATTGCACATGTACACATGTACATGTATGTATACAAATGTAATGTTAGTTTTGAGGCTACAAGTCAAATTAAACTAAACCCCACATTCATTAATAATTCATTAATAATTCATTACACTACATAATGAAGCAAAAGACTTACTACAAAAGCTTCATTAAAGGAAACCGAGCTGCTCCCCCTCGTTGATTGGGTTTTATGCAGTAAAGGACCTCGGTCAAACTTTTGACGTCTTAAGTGACTCGGACGCCTAACAGAGAGGAAAGAAGCATAAGACATCAATGAAGAAAAGTTTATCACACAGTGACTTACGAATTCAACCTGACTTTAATGTATAACATGAGATGATCTGTTACAAAGAGAGAAAGGGAGACAAAGTGGCATGAAGTATAATGTGACAGAGAGCCTCATGCAGTATGTCATCAGGTGACAGAATAACAAACAATACTAAATGCTTTAGTAACACAATCCCTTAAACTAATGAGTATACATAGCAAGTAATAAGAAAACTCGATTGTTATGATACATGGGTGGAGGTAATTGATTACTGAAATACAATCATAGTAGTGTCTTTTGTAGCTGATAGGAAATAGCTAGTCTACTAATGCTAGGTATGAAGCAATACAATAGAAGGAATGTAGACAAAATAACGGCTTTCAAGTTGAGCGGTGTTGCAATATTAATCATATTATATAAATAAATGACACATACCCAAAGCCTCAAGAAAGCAATTCTGGTAGTAATACCACAACAGAGATTGCTCAATGATTACATTTGTATGTGTACTTACCTAGTTTACCCTTTAGTCCCTCCACGTCAATGATCTCTCCACTAACATTGTAAAAGACCGATGTCTGATGGGGTATGGTAGTGGAACTCTCGAACATAGAGTGACGGTGCCCACCTAAACAAATAGAGAAGTAGAGAAGCAACAGAGAAAGGAATAAAAAGAGACTATGGCACCATTCATCACAGGATACGAACACACAGAAGGTGCATGTATTGTACATGTACATGTAATACATGTACGATTATTGTTGTACATGTACATGTACCTTTGTCTCCTCTTCTCCTGATCTCTCTCTCAGGAGTGTCTCCACTGATGCTATACCCGAGCAGTGATGCACTGTGAGTTGATATACTGGAGTCCCCACTACCAACTGATGGGGTTATAGAGTGTCTGTGATTACTGAAATGTTGTAATGAGCCACTCTTACTCTTGTGTCCTAGTATGTACATGGTGCACAGTAATCATTTAATTCTATACGTATATAATTGTAATATAGTGCACAGTATCATATTATGGAGCCATAGTAACACAAGTGCAAAGTCTATGAATGTGTTTTGCTAATAATACTCAATGATTAATAGCCCCAGACACCTGGAATTAAACACAGACACACACAAACTTGTATTATATGCATACACACAGTGACAGCTGTGCCAAAATGCTGTGGTTATGATTTCAATCACAAATTATTAAATTAAAATGTTCTAAAATGTAATTCCCACATTAATATATGCATGCATCTTTATGTGGGGGCCATTACATAATAAAAATATTAGCATTGCAATGCAGATAGATAATCTAATAATCATCATTCTGTTCATAAATTTCAATCCATTCTTTATCATTCTACAAGTGCTATACATGTACATGTGTACATGTAGTTAATCTATTCACTTTCAAAACCTCATTTATACACACACAGTCATGACAGTCCAACTAATACAAATATAATATTTCTTCAGGCAAACATTGGATCTGTAAATACTCCTTAGCCCAAAAACCATCCATTTAGTTTACAAAAAAAAACTATAGATGTGATTCCTTCAAACTTTGCAAGATTAAGTGCATGTGGCTATTAGTTTACAAGGTCTGTAGAGAATCTTGCGTACCACATAGTGGATTTTCTTGAGAATAAAAAATTTCACAATTTTTTTAAGAATCACAAAATTAAATCTCCTTGAAAATCAATCTAATACGGTACAAAATGGCAGAATAGTGTCAATTCGCAAAATTAATTTTGTGAACCTCCGGATATACAGGTAATTCATAAAATTAATATCCTTAAACTCAGCTATACAGTAATACATGTACATGTGAGACTCATGCACACACACAGACACACACACACACTCACTTGAGGTGAGGTTCCCTCTCTCAGGGACTGGTACCGGAGAGAGTCTAGGGTCAAGACTACTGCCATTAGAGGAGGAAGAGGGGAGAGGGTGAGGAGGAGGGGGAGTATGAGAGACCAAATGAGGCGATGAGTAAGAGGGAGACATTGATCGAGAAGGAGAAGGGACTCCGCTGTCACCATACGTTATATAAGGGACAGTGTGACCGTGAGAGGATTCATTGTCAGAGTCTTCAGCTGGCTCTCTTGACGACTCTTCTAGTGATACATTACCAAATGATGCATTGTCCTGTAACTATTATAAAGAATGGTAGAGAGAAAGAGAATTTAAAATGAAAAAGAGAGAGGGGGGAGGGGGGGGAAGATTGAGGGGGAGAGACAGAAAAAGAGTGGGAGAAAACGATTGAATAAATACACGTAAGCAGAAGTTGTGTATATGTACATACATTCCCTCTTAAGGTGTCAGATTTTTTGAATTCTAAACGTATTTCCCCACTGGAGACATGCTGCAAGGGACACCAAACAGGGCCATTCTGTTGGAGAGAGAGAGAGAGAAAGAGAGGGAGAGAGAGAGAGAGAGAGAGAGAGAGAGAGAGAGAGAGAGAGAGAGAGAGAGAGAGGGAGGGAGAAAAGAGAATAAAGTATAAGAAAAGGAAATAGAAAAATGGCAAGGAATGCACTGTGTGCATGCGTGTAAATGAAGAGAGAGGAGATAATTGTACTTCAAATAGCTTTAGGTCATTGAGAGTGAATGCAAGTGATCCCATGAAATCATCACTAGTGAACTGGTCCTTATCCCAGCATTCCTATAGGTACAAATGATTGTCAGTAACATATCACAAAATGAGTAAGAGAGAGAGAGATGAAGGAAAAGGTCAAAAAGAACAAACAGTAGCTCGTAAGTTACTATAAATACACACTAACACCTTGTCGATAATCATACTACTAAAAATACAGCAACCACACACACACACACACACACACACACACACACACACACACACACACACACACACACACACACACACACACACACACACACACACACACACACACACACACACACACAGACTTTCATACACTGTGATGGACACATAATCAGAACATGTTCATGTCTTTGTTCAAGAGTTTCTAGTGAAAGGCTACATCCCCCACTAGTGCTCCCCCACTAGTACTTTCTCCCTTGTACATGTTCAATGTAGACCATAGCTTACCAGTATTATTGATGTGTCTGGTGGTGGAGCTGAGAGGGTGCAGTGACAGTTCCACTTTGGATTGAGTGATTTTGAAACAGACGGAGTCCTGTACATCTCATGTACGCCATACTTAACAACAATGTATGGGTCACTGAAACCTAAGGGAGAGAGAGAGAGAGTTTTTATGCATAGCAATCTTGTAATATCACAATTACCATTTCTGTCCATTGCCTTAAGGTTTCTACCTTCAACGACGGATAATTCTAAAATCCCAAAATCTAAAATTAAAAAAAGGTGAAAGGATCGTATAAGTGTGTCAGATTGGTGGCTCACTCTCTCCTGGTAGAATTCCACCCAAACCTTTCAATTTCTTCCACTACAAGAAAAGAAGATACTCATAATAATGGAATAGAGCATAACAATAAATACACATTATACTATAGTTACTGTAAGATCAAATGCACCGCCAGGTGGTATATTACGCATATACACCTCCGCCCTTGATATACCACTTGATATAGACCTCAAAGGTATGGTATATACATACATGTACATGTACATAATGATATCTATTGCATAATCCATTCAATTATACTATGTACTACATGTACATGTACATCCAATGTGAACAGCTCATTACATCACACTGTTGTACGCATACTAGCAGCAAAGTCCATTTGTTGGTATAGCACAAGTGTCTCTAATGACTATAGCCCATTATAATAAATGTAGTACTATGATTATTATCATTAGATACATTTACATGATAAACAAACACGTAATGATTGATGAATATTATTACAAATTCATGTCTATAGCCCATTACAGTGCCACTAATGTGTTGACACAATAATAATAATGACACCATACACGTACATGTACATTGTGCTAATTGTTAGATTTGTTACAAGCAAATCGAATTTCTAGAAACATTTCCTATTGACCTTAAAAGTCAATTAATACCCCATACCACTCAATTCCTAAGATTAGGTACAATATTACGATAGTCCTGATGTTATGTTGATGCTAGAGTTAAATTTGGTTCAAATCTAGCATAAATCATGCGTCAAAAGGTTAATTCACCCACGCTTTTGATTAAAAATTGATGGTAAATGAATGCTGGCCTAATGTCATATTGTAAATTGGCATAATAATGTTTTTCCAACTATGAAGGCTGTGAATAAAAATTATATTTTTCTACACATAACTCTATGACCACACATACATGTATAAATAGGTACATTCCATTCACCATTCATGATTGCCCAGTAATCCAACACTCGTATCAGTGAGTCTAATACTAGTATCAGTGGATCACAGACTACCACACAAAACAACAATCATTACATAACAATCAGACTTGACATGAATGAGTAGGCAAGTGTCAATAATACCGTATACCGGTTTATTTTCACGGCAAAAAAAAAATTTGCGAATCTTGCATTTCTAAGATTTTTCGGAATTAATTTTTGCGAATGGCTTCACCCCACGTGGCAATTAATATGCAGAATTTTGTGGTGGAAAAATTCCGCGAAAGAGCGAGAAACTGCAAAATTTGCAAAAATATTTCACCACAAAAATAAACCAGTATACGGTAGCTCTGTCCTTTTATTATATGCAAACTACATACAGCATCATAGCACAAAAATATTACAATTATACAATACATCATATCCACGACCTACATGTACATGTACATGTACAATGTATATTAATTGCTTTACTATCAATGGGTCTATACTGTACTGTCTGCACATTGCATCATGTATTAATGTACTACACAATACAGGAGGAATTAAAATGAAATACAATACTACTCCCAAATAGCCAGCTGTACACAAGCAACAATTAAAGTTCCCATACCATGATAATCAGTAAAAGGAGATTACGTAATACTATGCAACAGTTAGACTCACTGCTTGCTTTGAAGTCATTTTACTGGCAGCATCTGCTGATGAAGAATGCGTGAGAACAGAGTGAGCCTTAATAATACCACTTCCCTCTACATCTAGTAAATAAACAATTATCATACCAACAAACAAAAATAAATAAAAAATACACATGTACGTATACAATGTACAGTGTTGACATTATATGTTTTTTATAATTTGGTATTTGCCATATAATGGACATATTGTTGGACAAAAGAGATTAAATTTCATTTAGGAATAGTTCGGGTCAGAGCTCAAAGTACTAAGAAGCCTCCATCATTCTTCCATAGCTCATTAACTCATGAACAAATATGCACACACACACACACACACACAAAAGTACATGTATATGTACACTGTACTCCATTGAAACACAAGTGTTGTAGGGTGCTGAAGCAATGAATGAGACAAAATACAAACAGAATATTATGTGTTTAAAAATTCTCTTTTATCCAATGCATCATATGTACATGTACATAATGTACATGTACATTTAAGTATAGCTACATGTGCGCGTGGATGTACCTGCATTAGAGACTGATTCAACATCTCTGAATACAACAGAGACACTGAGCAAACCCAATGAGGCACCATTGAGGACAGGACTACCATCAATCTCTAGCTCAAGCTCCTTATGAAGAATATAAGGTTTATCCTACAAGAGATGAGGAAAATAGAAGGAACTACTATGAAATATACATGCATATGCTTATATGCACATACACTATACATGTACATGTACATGTATTTATTTTATATGCATATGTATTACACTACACATGTGCATTGTAGTTTAGACCACCATTAAAAGTAACTGGACTGCATACAGTAAATGGTCAATGGGCTGATATTGGACTCACAGCTTCAAGTGTCATTTTGCATGTTCCTAGCAAGTCATCTCCAACCAGTGGGCCATCCCAATCATAGACAGCAAATGTGAGGGAGACTTGAGTGAAATCAGAGACAAATATCTCAATCCCTCTCTCCCACTTTGGCTCAAGTGTATCCAGTATATAATGAGTAGTGAGAACCTGGAGACAAAGAAAGAGAGAGAGAGGGAGAGCGAGGGAGGGAGGAGGGAGGGAGGGAGGAGGGAGGGAGGGAGGAGGGAGAGGGAGGGAGGGAGGGAGGGGGAGGGAGAGGGAGAGAGAGAGGGAGAGGGAGGGAGGAGGGAGGGAGGGGGAGGGAGAGAAAGAGAGGAGTGAAGAGACAATACATAAGTCATACCAATAACAGAATGCAATGAAGGAGAACAGCTGTTGAGAAGTTGTGAAAAACACAACAGTGAGTTCCGGCACCACACTCATACATGTACATGTACAAACACCCACATCACTATAACCATATACAAGTACATGTACATAACCACCTTAGACACAATAACCAGATATTAACAAACAAATATACAAGTACTATACTGTACTACATGCATGGTAATATAAGTGTACACACATGTATGTGTGTAAATATCACATACAGTGTATGCAGCACTAATTCAAGCTCTGTGTGTGTGTGTGTGTCTGTGTGTCTGTGTGTGGTGATACACTAGCTGGAATGTAATTATGGTGTCAGGCTACAATCAAGTCCATATACATACATTATATATAAAATGAAAAATAATTTTTGTTTAAAAACAACATTCATTAATTACCAAAGGATATGTCATAACTAGTAATGTGGCCATATAACAGGGAGAGGCTTTGATTTGATTCCAATGAAAATTGGATTGTTTAGAAATTTTTGAAGTTGCTCCAAAATTTTGCCAAAAAATGGCTAGGAGAGAATTTTTTCTGATACATATGCATGTTCTTATGTTGTGTAGAAAGTTTGAGCGGATTCCAATTAAAATTGAATTTACTAATGAATTTTTAATTCTAGTTTGTGTGTGTGTGTGTATTTACTTTTTTCTTGTTGACCAGTACAACACAATAAGGATCACTAAGACCATCCATATCACCACTCCTCAAGCCAAGAGCTGAATGTACATGAATATATAACACACCAGCAACTAAGAGAAGAGAGAGATAAGACATTCATAATACACTGAAAGATATTATTAATTGAGAGTAGCCTATACCTTGGTCAGAGGGAGGGACAGGGAGAGAGTAGTTAAGAGAGAATGGTGGGAGTGGAGTATAATCAATATCCAGGCTAATGTTAGTCTCTGAATTACCAACTGATATATACCTATCAATACATTATTAGTACATAATGAATGAATAAACTACATTACTGCTGTAGAAAGAACACATGTAAGGGCTGTAAAAATTTAGGCTAAGTGGGAGAAAACTACATGTACATGTACATATTAAAAGAACAGAATGCTCCATTTAAAGTTTTAAATTCCCCTACATGTAGCTAACAAAAACAGTGACACAGCTGGTGTGATAGTGTGTGTGCGTCAGTGCGTGTGAAATAATTGTTACCTGTTAGTTCTGAATTCCTCTCCACTTTCATTAACAAGATTCAGTGCATTGAGACTAACAGTGTGCATTGCCAGTGTCATAGTGTACATCACTCTGTAGTGCTTCACTTTAATTATCAACTGCAACAATTAATAAAAAAGAAAGCTTTAAAAACCTACTCATTTTCCTCTTGGTGCCTTTTTTCAAGGGCTGTAAATTTTGCGAATTGGCCTAAAAATCTACTTTGCAGATTTAATTTTCGCAAATTCATGCCCGTCTGCCCATCTTGTACTGCAATAATTTGATTTTTGTGGAAGTAATTTTCGCAAATCTTCAAAAAAATTGCAAAATCTGTGAAATTTACAGCCCTCAAAAAAGGCACACTACAGTACAGTAATTCATTTTATATTCTCTTCTCCCCCACTCTCCATTACCACGTCTTCTTTGACATCATACACAAAGAATGAGTAGGTTGTCTTCCAGCTCTCCTGGCCAGTCGGTAACTGGATTTTGTGTTTCTGACTCCCCAAACAAAACGTTACCCATCTCCTGGAATCACCTGAAGAACGCAATATTTAAATTTTTTAAATAATATATAGCTACATGTACATTGTACATGCATGATGGCAACACAAAAAACAACTTAAAAATCAATATAATAATAATAATAATAATAATAAATATTAAAATCTTTACTTTCATATTTTGAGCTCTTTTGTGGAGGGTTGCCAGTAAAAGTGACAGTCAGAACACCTCTCGCTCTCCCTAAACACAAGAACAGTGCCAAGAATCAAATTAGCATCAAGTTTTAAAGCTGATTTCTGAAAAACCATGTTCTACAAAAATTTCTTTTTTTTAAATACCGGTAAGTCGAAGTTTTAGTAAGGAGATTAGATTATGGCTTTTTTTTTGAAAAGAGCAAAGGCTGTAGCATTTGCTTTTTTCCAAAATTGGCTCCTACTCATAGCTTGAATATGTATCAGAAATTTTATTATAAATTGGTGCTTATTTCAAAGCCAAAAACCATGCACTACAAAGTATTTGTTAAAATTGACTCATTTTCTAAAATGGCTCTCGGAATCAGCTCAAACTTAGTACATAAGGACATCAATATGTATCAAAAAATGCAATAAAAGTTGTATGTGATTTTGGAGCCATTTTTGGAAAAAAAACCATGGGCTATAGCCTTGGGTATTTTTCAAAATTTGGCTCATTTCCAAAAATTATCATAACTCAAAAAAATATTTGTCAAAAACAACTCAAACTTTCTACATAGCATAAGGATATCAATGTGTATCAAAAAATGTAATAAAAATTGGGGGTGATTTCGGAGCCATTTTTTGGAAAAAACCATGGGCTATAGCCTTGGGTAATTTTCAGAAAATGGCTGTTTTTTTAAATGGTCATAACTCAAAAAATATTTGTCAGAATCAGCTCAAACTTTCTACACAGTATAAGGACATCAATATGTATCAGAAAATGTAATAAAAATTGGGGGTGATTTCGGAGCCATTTTTTGGAAAAAACCATGGGCTATATAGCCTTGGGTAATTTTCAGAAAATGGCTGTTTTTTAAATAGTCATAACTCAAAAAATATTTGTCAGAATCAGCTCAAACTTTCTACACAGTATAAGGACATCAATATGTATCAGAAAATGTAATAAAAATTGGGGGTGATTTCAGAGCCATTTTTTGGAAAAAACCATGGGCTATAGCCTTGGGTATTTTTCAGAAAATGGCTGTTTTTTTAAATGGTCATAACTAAAACAAATTTGTCAGAAACAACTCAAACTTTCTACATAGCATAAGGACATCAATATGCATCAGAAAATGTAATAAAAATTGGGGGTGATTTCGGAGCCATTTTTTGGAAAAAACCATGGGCTATATAGCCTTGGGTAATTTTCAGAAAATGGCTATTTTTTTAAATGGTCATAACTCAAAAAATATTTGTCAGAATCAGCTCAAACTTTCTACACAGTATAAGGACATCAATATGTATCAGAAAATGTAATAAAAATTGGGGGTGATTTCAGAGCCATTTTTTGGAAAAAACCATGGGCTATAGCCTTGGGTATTTTTCAGAAAATGGCTGTTTTTTTAAATGGTCATAACTAAAACAAATTTGTCAGAAACAACTCAAACTTTCTACATAGCATAAGGACATCAATATGCATCAGAAAATGTAATAAAAATTGGGGGTGATTTCGGAGCCATTTCTTGGAAAAAAACCATGGGCTATAGCCTTGGGTAATTTTCAGAAAATGGCTATTTTTTTAAATGGTCATAACTCAAAAAATATTTGTCAGAATCAGCTCAAACTTTCTACACAGTATAAGGACATCAATATGTATCAGAAAATGTAATAATAACTGGGGGTGATTTCGGAGCCATTTCTTGGAAAAAACAATGGGCTATAGCCTATAGCCTTGGGTAATTTTCAGAAAATGGCTGTTTTTTTAATGGTCATAACTAAAAAAATTTGTCAGAAACAACTCAAACTTTCTACATAGCATAAGGACATCAATGTGTATCAAAAAATGTAATAAAAATTGGGGGTGATTTTGGAGCCATTTTTTGGAAAAAAACCATGGGCTATATAGCTTTGGGTATTTTTCAAAATTTGGCTCGTTTCTAAAAATGCTCATAACTAAAAACTGCTCAACTTTGCAACAAAAGGGTTTATGTACAATATAATTGTCTTCATTACTTGATGATTGATGGTCTGCTGTGCTTTTAGGACCTGAAGACATCAAATCAATCTCCAACCTACCTGGATCAACCAATACTAGAAACAAGTGAATATCACACATAAAGAGAAATGATACAAAATACGTGTATAAACCAGGGTTGGGGTGAAGTACTTTGGTACTTGTACTTAAGTGCACTTAAGTACATAGTTTTGGTACTTGTACTTATATTTAAATGCTAGTAATAAAAGCTGTATGTATAAGTATTTTGTAAATGTATTATGGAATTTACTTAAGTATTTTTCAAAGTATTTCGCTCCAATCCTAGACTATAAACTCATTAATATTCATTGTGCTTACATGATTGGAATATACTCATTATGAGTGAGTGAACGAAGCTCTTAACTATCGGGATATCAGTCACTTTGAGTCCTTTCAATACTCTAATGGAGAACCATAGCTCCGGCCTAAAAGAGGAAGGATTGGTTCTGTATTAACTCATTCAGGCAAGACAACAATTGAACTAATTTTAATTAAAATGTGTCTAAAAATGCTTTTAGTTTTAATGTAAGAAAAGCATTGCTTTTTTGTATTATTTGGCGTACAATTCCTCAAATAAAATTGGCATGTAATACCTGGAATAGTGCCAATACTAAACAGCTCAACACACACAGAGACACACAGCAGCCAAAAGTGTTAACAACAGCTAATACTATAGATATGCATAATATTAGCACTAAACCTTATAATCTCTAACTGGCTGACATAAAGAAAATTTACAAATACAATGTAAATATGTGCATTACTACTTACATGTAGGCTACTCAAGCACAGTATTGTATAGGGGTTATATTTCACTGGAAATAAATCTTTTGCTAATTCTGCATTTTCGTCAAAATGAAACCATTAAAATTAAATTCCATAAAAGAGGTGTGGCACACTAGGAAAAATGGCTGCAGAAGGTAAGATTTGCGAAAATTTATACCAACAAAATAAAAGCTCTACACAGCATAATCTGATGTACATGAACAAATATAACTAGTACATGTATACTAACTTTCTAGTAAAAGTAGCTGATATCCATCCAACGTGTGGGAATGGAGCCTCATAATCAAATAGTAAAATAGCTTGAACATTACCAGACAAGTGGAGGCCCTCAATATGAACCAATGTATCATAACCAATTCTAAAGAAGGAGAGAGAGAGAGTGGAGGGGAAGGAAAGAGAATAGTAGGAGTAAAGTGAGAGATGAAATACCAATAGTAAATGAATAGTTAAATACCAATAGTAAGTGAATGCCAATAGTAAAACTAAATGACAATCATTAGTACATAATCTAGTACTACAGTATTGGCAAGCGATTCAAGTTACATGTACAAAGAAAAAGCAACTGATCATAAAGGATGAGGTAACCATTAAACAGAACTGATAACTATACGTGCAAGGTTGTTTTTTTATAAAGTCACAATTAATGACTCACTTGATATCTTAAAGGGAAAAGGTCATAACAATAAACACTAAACAATGAACACGCATGATACAACAATGTACATGTACATGTAAATGTCAAATTTATACATGCATCATGTACTATATATGGATGTGCATGCAGCTGTGAAAGGTGTACCTCTTCCCACCAACTCTAGCTTTCAATACAAGCTTACTGTCAGGAGCTACCAGTCCAACATCAACATTAGCAACAATGAAAGCTTTATTAGCATTGCTGCTGCTGCTATTGTTAGTAGTGCTTGATTGTAATATGTTACTGTCAGTAGGGAGCAGTGAACTGATGAGACTTGATGGAGGATCAAAAACATGAATACTCTTAACAAAGGGAGTCTGATTAGAGAGATCAAATTCTATCAGCTCCAAGTTATCTGAAATTACAAGTCAAAGAGAGAAAGAATGTGTGAAATGTGAGAGGAAGAGAAAGGAGAGAAGGAAAGAGAAAGAGAAAAGAGAAATGAGAGGAAGGAAAGAGGAAGGAAAGAGATAGAGGATGAGAGAGGGAGAGAAAAAGAATAAAAAAACAACTTAGATAAGAAACAAGTATTCCTGACTTTCCTATGTACATGAACTATATGTGTTTGAGTTTGCATGATGCGTACATTACAACTGTGCATTGATAGCTGAGTGCAATTAGTAAACTCAAGGTTGATCTTGTTACCACTTACCAATTCCACGAGGAGTTACTTCTTGCAGCAGTGGCTCAATGTAGTCCTTAATGAAACCAAATACAGACTCATTGCACGTCATCCACCTAGCAAGGAAGAGTGAGAAAGACTATCAGTTAAAAAAAAACAAAATAAATTCAACGAGCAAACACACAAAGGAGGAGGAAATTGATAGAATTAACACAAATTTGGGAATCTTTTCAGAGCTAAAGTAAAAAAAAAATACATGTACAATACATGTACATGTAAACCATATTTATAAATTGGTATTCTTTCTTATGCCCATGCACACATACATGTATACATGCAACTCAAAATTTGAGTAAGAAAGATTAGAAAGTAACGGATACACATGTAAAAATAAGGTACACCAACCATCTATTGATGGCCATATTGACCCATTCTGCTGATTCAGACAGCTGGAGTGCTTTCTTCCTTCTAACTGTCATCTCAATCTCCTGCTGTGCAGCTGCAGTGAACCTCTTGCTCAAGTCCTTCCATACGAATGTCATCAGTAAGAACAGACCAACAAGAAAGACTACGGACCAGCCCCAGTAACCAATGGCCCATGCTAGGAGCATAGCCAGTCCAGTAAGTATGGTGTATGTTACTTTACGTATTAAGAGTCTCTGCTGAATCCGGTGAGGCTTTTGATGAAGGAATGACCTAATGGCAGCAATATGAGTATCAGGTAGTGAAGAGGAGGAGGAGGAGGAGGGGGAAGAAGCTGATGATGGTGCCCCAATTACCCTAAGAATAAAATGCAAATAATAATAACAATAATAATACTAATATACCAATAATAATACTTATAATTATAATAATACTAATAATAAATATACACAATACTTAAACACAAAAGTGTGGGTGGATTACATGTACATGCACATGTGAGCATGATCAACCAGTAGTCCTTTACAATACATCCACTGTACATAATTATATCCATATTAAATTATTAAATGCATCGTTATCATAGCAAATGGTGAAAACACATGTAACGATGAACATTGTGGAGTAGAATAATAAAGTCTAACAAATATAAACCAAGACTTCGAGTAAGATAGAAAATGATGAACTAGTCTCCCTCTCTCTCTTTATCGGGCCTTACCCGTTTGGAGCCCGGCTGAACCTGAAATTGAGTGGTTGCTGAGGAGTCTCTGAGCTCATGTCGTCTGTATCATGTGTAGAGAGGACAGTACGGGTAAGGGTAGGAGAGAAACGAGACTATTACTGGGACATGAAGTAAAGAGAAGCCTGGTCTTTGTCATTGAAGTGGGCGTGACCAAAACTTAGTAAGAGGCGTGGCCAATAATAAATTAAATTAATAATCTCCTAAAAATTATTATTATTCAGCTTTATAAAGTTTACAACTGATCATTAATAATATCAATGTAAAAATCTATTATGACAAACACACACTACATTATATATAAAAAGGCACAATTAATTGTTTATAGTGGTTTCTTCATCTGACTGATCCTCCCACTTGAGCAAACTCTTTCTCTCTTCTGTGCCAACAGTATCATCCGTAATCTCTTCTTCATCGGCATATTCAGTTACACGATCATTGGGTTCATTACCTCCCGATCTCTTGACCAAACTGGTAGTGAATGCACGTGAATGGGAATAGAGTCTCTCAGTTTTCCTTCTCATTAACTTCACAAACCATGAAACCACTTCTTTGACGCATTGCACAGCAAAATTGAAAATATTCGATAAGAAGAAATAGGTTCCGCCAACATAGGCAAACACTACAAACAAAAAATAAAATAATCTATAAGTGTCAAAAACTCAAAATGATAGCTTAATGTATGTGAAGTTAGTGAACAACAAATTAATCACAATAATCTTAAAGCTGATTCTGTTTATTTCAGCACTTTATTATCTCATGTGTTATCAAAGTGATTTGCTTTAGTGTCTCTTTGACTACACCTCATTCTCTCATCCTTTTTATCTTACCCATAATAAATGTGAAGAGCCCAATGTTGTAATTAAAAATACAGAAAGCATTCTAAGAAGAAAAGGGATAGAATCGATAATATTATTAAATTACATATTTTTGCTGCTGCTATAACTTACATCAACATTTTCAAGTCCAGCTAATGGTGACTCACAATGAAAAGTTGATTTAGTTCTTGCAGTTTTCACACATATATCTAAATTTGTACAAGTCTCTGCCTCCTTGCAAGCATAGCACTGAACCTGTATGGACACATTAATAACAAGACTAATAGCATACTTTTTAATGCATTAAAAATCAATAACATACAATCACTCAAACCAGATCTGATGATTTATTTAGGGTGACTAGACTTACGTGATTACTGAACTGACATGTTAATGACAAGACTAATTAATACCGTATATCGGGTATATTTCAATGCATTAATAATTTTGGAAAAAGCAATCCATTGCGAAAATAACTATTATGAAATTTTAAAATAATTATGCGGATAAAAAGGAATAGAAGATATGTGGTATTGTGCAATTATTATGAACACGTGGCTTCATAACTATCCATTGCTTCTAACTCAAAGGCCATAAAGAGCCTTCTTTGCCAGTTAGAAGTGTTGCTAAGGTTGATTCAGAAGTGGAGAAGTCAGCAAATGCTTCGATTTACTTACCAGGCCAGGTGGTTGATGGAAATAATAGCAAGTAAAATATTTTCGGAATATAAAGGGCTTCCAAATTTTTCCATCATTGAACTTTATATTTACACCACTTTTCATGCATTGAAATATACCCAATATATGGTAGAACACATGTACATGTACTGTACTTTTTAATGCATTAAAGATCATGCAAGGTCATGCAATAACACAAACATTCAAACCAGATCTGATGGATTTATCTAGGATATGACTTACATGATTACTGAACTGACACATTAATAGGACATCGTTAATGGAGTGAACACATACCCACGAGTAATACAGTCTTGAAAACCTAAAGATAGACGCATGTATACAGCTCAAACATAAACAAAAACTTTGAAATCATTACATTACATACAAGGAACGCATAATAATAATAATAATATGATAGTCCAAAAACTTGAACTTACCATATAAGTAAACAGAAGAATAAGAATATAAGGATAGCAAGGAAATTCCACAAAACTAGTAGAAAACGTAAGGAAACACGCTGTGGCAGCGTTTCCTAAAAAGAGGCCCAATAATTACATCATCATACTTATTAAAAAGTGACTAACAGAAAAACGAAACGGAAACCAATTGACTTTGACAAAGGTTGCCATCGCAACGCAATTCCATGCAAAAGCAAAACAGAAGACTTCAATGATGACACCAAGACCTCTTGAAGAGAAGAATCTGAAAAAAGGAGAGAGAGTGGAAAAGAAACGGAGATAAAAAGAAAAGAGAAGAAAATCACACATATTCCATGCTCCTTCTCTTATTTACCTCCAGTCAAATACATCGTGAGCCCAATAGTTAATAGTGATAAATACAAGTAGTATCAGAAACATTGAGAGCGTCATCATCACCGACCACATGCCCCATGCACCTCGCCACAGGATCACAACAAAGTAACACTATAAATGATACAAAGAACCAACTGATGATGAGATGAAATAGATTAACACTTAATTTTAAGGTATGAAAAGGTTAAATGCATTATTATGTCCTCTAATTATTAAACGTTGCATGCAAAGTACTGATACCGATAACAATTAAGATCATCTTTGAAAGCAAATGCACAGTCATTATTATGAAAGTACAGGTATTTAAATATACAATCAATGGAACAATAAACTGGCAGGTTTCGTTCAATTCTACAATTATAAATTATATATATATAAACTCACCAAAAAGAGGAGTAAAACAGGTAGATCCATTACATGGCGAATGCTCTAAAATGAAATGACAAATGAATGCATTGAAATCTTTGACTTACTCCAGGAGCTCCTTTTCTAGTTAAATTCTAAAGGGAAAAATAAAAATGTATAAAAGGAAGGTTGACATACTATAAGCACCATACACAAATCATGACAATTTGACTACATTCCATTCGATTCCAATGTACACCCCCAAATGCAGGAAATTCTGCATTGACAAAAAGTCGTTCCATCATATTGCTATTTAGGATTGAGCTCTGAACTTTTCACATCAAGCATAAACTAGACTACATGCCAACCCCAATCAAGCTACATCAAACATGCATACACACACACACACACACACGCACACACACACACACACGCTCATGTAATCACACCACCGAGACTAAAGGCCTTTTCACACTGGCACAGTTTTCAAAGCGCTTTGATGCGCTTTGTTGATACAGCTGAAATAATGTGCATTGATCGTGTTCACACTAGCAGCTGAATTGTGTATCATTTTGTGTTCTTGTTGCCATTGGTTTACATTGGTCGAAGCGCATCACTTCACATCAATCCACCTCTGGAGGTGAAGTGAGAGTGATGCGCATCAATTTGAAACCACTCTAGTGTGAACACGATTAATGCGCATCAATGTGCATTACTTGTGCCAGTGTGAAAAGGCCTTAAGTTGTTTATGTTTTCTTTTGAATGACTGTGTAAGCTTACAAATTAATACACAGCTGGGTGGTTTTATACAACAAATACATGTACTTTACTTACATAGAATGTGTCTTTGGGTATATTTGTAGTGTTGGCGTGTCTCGGGCTGGCAACAGCATCAAAGTACGGCGGGTCGCGAACAAATTCCACAACAGCGAGAACAAGGAACCCGAATGCAACTATGATGTGCACCGTTTGAAAACTGAGCTTCAAGAGATAGCGCGCACCTCCCAGCCTGACTCTCTCCTGTCTTCCGGCCGTTACTATGCTCTCCCTCCATTGTGTGCTCATCTCTCTAAGCTCTTTGCTTATAACAACTTTGCGTCTTGACCTTGTTTCTCCTCCTTCCAGATCCATGAGATTACAGTCACTCACAGTAAGGTCATAACTCATCGAGACATCGACTTCTAGCTAGCTGGGCGTGCACAACCACGCCCTCTAGGCTAGCAGCTATAATAATTAATTTCCTGGTTCCCAACTTCCCGCCTAATTTCTCTCTACTCTAGACTCTCTCCCAGTCTCTCTTTGGACACTGTGGACCGAGGAGAGACTGATCCAGTTTAGTCTTCTTTTTGGTGGTTAGGACTGGTCAAGCCGTGTCTTTTTTTCCTTTTCTTCTATGTATTTTTCTTGTGCAGTTGTTGTAATGTTAAACTGCTAAGTTTCGTGACCGCCTCCAAAGCCTTATCTGGGTTTACTACTATCACTCCTCGTGTCTAAGATTCCCATTGTAATAGCTTTCTGTTTCAGACGGTTGGTTGTGTATGGATAGAGGTCTATTCTCTCCATCAAAGACGCTTCGTAAACTAAAAGTCATGTTGCAGCATAGCCGGGACTCAACTCCTGAGAGAGACGACGAGAAGGATCCTTTATTACAAAAAGAGAGGATACCAAAAGATGTGTGAGTGAATAGATAAGGAAAAAGGAGAGTGATTGTATATCAGGTTTGAGTATGACCCATACAAATGTACAAGTGTGAAAATAATGTAATTAAATGTACATCATGTATTCATGGTGTGAGTTTGTGTGGTGACCATTCTCCTATTTCATCAAGTCTTGATTGTATGTGGTAGATATCTTGTTAGTCTAAAGAAACATCACATGATGATATTGATGATATCATAATACTGCAATGGTTTCACTGGCTTCCTATCATGTCTGTGTGTTTGATAACATGTGGCGGCCATTAAAAGAGGAGAGAGAGTTGTGTGTGTGTGTGTGTGATCAATCACATTATTAATTTATTATGTATATCTACAGTGGTATGCATGCCTACTATTTTTCCTAAAATTATCATGTTGCTAATATTGTAGTATATTATGCACTTATTGTTTGTAGTATAAAGGTTAATCATCTAAAGGTTAATCAATGATCCATGTTCATAATAATAATATTATGTTCATAATCCATTGTGAAGTAATGGGCTATATTCATTTAGTGTGTCCGTCAACACCATAGCTTATAATTAGTTTGTTCTCTTTGCAGGTTCTATTTGACTTATATCATACTGTTCATTCATGGCATTGGCCATCTCTTACCATGGAACATGTTCATCACAGCTCACGAAGTAAAGAATGACTCACACACACACACACAAGCATACACTGTACATGTGTATATAGTATAATTAAAGTATGAAGTAAACTAAGGAAAGAATGCATGCATGTTTCAATATGGTAAATCTACTAAGCCATAAATAATGTAGTTTTGGGTTGGGGTTATGCCATTTAATAGACAGACACTATTTCTTTCCCCAAACAAGACCTTACACCATCATACGACACACAAGTGTTTACGCATTATTATTTTTTTAGTATTTTGATAAGAAGTTTAGTTGCAGTAATGCTTCTTTAGTGGATTCATCTTGTGCTAGTTTCATTGGAAACTCTTTTGAGAATTTCTTTGCACTTGCTGCCATGCTTCCAGTCATGATAACAACAGCCATTAATATTTATATACAGAGCAAGTAAGATTTATTACCATCTCATTCTTGTAACACTTATTCTTTTTGCTCCTCTTTTGTCTCTCCTCCCTCTCCCTCTCTCTTCTTTTCTTCCAGGATTCATTTTAAGTATAGGATGTTTTCTTCTTTACTTGTTATGTTGATCTTATTTGTTCTAACAGCAGCTCTTGTGAAGGTAGACACTATATCAGGTATATTAAGACTAGCTTATACTCCATTAGTAGCCATGCATGTATTATTTTATCACTACAATAGCTGTCAACCTTTTCTTCTCTGTGACACTGGTTACCATTGTTCTGATGAATAGTAAGTACATTGCTTGTTCCTAATAGTTTATATGTATTGGTGTTTTGAAAGTATTCAGTGGCTTGTTTCAAAGCAGTACGTTTGGCTTTGCTGGTATATTACCACAGAAATACACTGCAGCTGTCATGAGTGGACAGGTAATTATTATACTACTATTGTTACTCCTACTTACATGTTCGAAGGCTCAATAGGTATAGTATTTGTATCATTATTATACAGCCATTGTATTATTAGTTGGGAATGCCCATATATTTATTACTTTCTAATTATGCATAACAGCAATAATAATGAATAAGATGTTTTCATTTTCATTACAATACAGGCTTGTGCTGGATTATTCTCTTCTTTTGCACGTATCATTAGTTCTGTAGCAACTGCTAATGTCATATTGAGTGCTTTGCTCTACTTCTTGTCTGCCGTGGTTGTCATAATAATCTGCCTTGCTTCGTTATTCTTTTTATTGAAACTGGTAAGTAAACCATCATGCAAACACTTTACGCTATATTTTCTTTGATACCCTTTTACTACTTTTCTTCCTTTCTCTCCTCTTCTACTAATCCTGGCAGCTGTTTGTCAAATATTACTTAGACCTAACTAGTGTTAGAGCCCTAAAGTTTAGACAGGAAGACAGTAAGAGAAGAAAATAGTCATAATATCTAAATTATATGTATCTACATGTATAGCAATAAAAAGCACTGTTAATGTGAAAATAGCTGCAAGACTACCCTTTTGCTCTATACTCAAAACTGTGAGATTCTGCCATATTTTAATATGTACCATTATTGTACATGTAGATATCAATATATGCTCTAAGTGTTTGTCTAGTCTTCTCTCTGACTATATCATTGTTTCCTGCTGTTTGTAGCAGCATTAAATCATCAGTTAAAGACCCAGATCACTCCATATGGACAGGTACATGTACATATATATGTATATCCATGCATAGTCCTGTTACTGTTGTTATACTTTTAGGTAAATTGTTTGATGCTCTGGTTTGTTTTCCTCATATTTAATTTTGCTGACTTTGTTGGTCGCTATCTCTCCAATTGGTTTAAAATGGTTAGTTTATCTCTCTCTCTTATCACAATTTATTATTTTATCAATTTTTGTCACTCCCTCTCTCTTCCTTTGTGTCACTATTTTACTCTCCTCTCTCTCTCTCTCTCTCCTATCACTATAGACTGGTAAATGGCGCTTCTTGTTGCTAGCTCTAACTCTCTTACGGTTTCTCTTTGTTCCTCTTCTTTTATGGTGTAATGTTCAACCACGTAGTACACATTTCCATGTATTGTTCCACAATGATGTTTGGCCTATATTATTTATTACTGCTCTGGGACTATCTAATGGATTCTTAGCTTCTGTTTGTATGGTCTCTGCTCCTCAGTAAGTATTACATTAAAATACAGCACTTTGTGTCTATGGTCTATATATGTAAATAAGTCATAGTGCTTGGCATCTCTGCTATGTTTAGAGATAAGTAGTATTTGCTATAATGCTGTCATACAACAGTATATTTTGTAGTTATGTTTAAGCCTGGTTAATTACACTCACCACAGAATGCAATGCTAAATTAAATTCTGACCAATATTTGTGTCAACTTCAAAGTGCTTTTGTGACAAAAAGGTCAAATTTTTCTGAACCTTTAGTTAGTTTACATGTGACTCCTTTTATCTTTTATTATGTAAACATTATTGTTATAATTTATTCCCTTCCTTTCTCTCTCTCCTCCTCTTCTTCCTTCTCTAGGCGTGTTCCACCTGAGCATAGGGAAACAGCTTCAACATTCATGTCCTTCTTCTTGTGTCTTGGTCTCATAATAGGGGCACTCCTCTCATTCCTGTACACCTACCTCATCAGACTCTCTGACAATAATAATTAATGACTATGAATAGCATTTCTCACTTTATTTTTTCTCTCACAGACTAGACCTTTCCTATTCTATTATAATTTATATATTTAGGTACCGTATAATAATTATTTGTATTATAATTATTATTTTACTATAATACCTTGTATACCGTGAATCATGATAATAAGGATATGTCATATATTATTGAATCAAAAATACAGTGTAGTTCTTTTTATACAGCAGCCATGATTGAATGTGCATGTGGCATGTACTGTATTATGCATGTGATCATGGTGTGATCTTATCAATTTTTCTGCCTTGTTTGGGAAGATAGCTTATTCATAGCCACATTATCACCTTTTACTAGATACTCATAATAGATCTACGCCCACTAGCTCTATCATTCAATGAAGCCAACGCCTAAAGTTATGGCTGCTGGACTGAGGCACTGAATCCATGAAGTATTTTTGACAGCATGTAAGCAAGAATGGTAATACTTTCTTGTTGTAGCTGCCTTTATACTTTGCCTCTGATTGTCACGTATTTGCAATCAATAGCTTACATATATAGATATACTTTTACAGTTTTACTCTATCTCACAAATTGTTTACACTACACAAGGTTGCCGGCCTCTTTCCGTCTGTCATACCATAGATGCTAGACTATCACTCATGTGATAAATCTATACTATAACAATCTTCTTTTCTGTGTTCTTATTTTTGCTGTCTCTAAAATACTAAAATGTCTGGTCGTAGGGAGATGAGAAGTGGCGGTGAAACCTCTGAAGAGGAGAGACTATTGCGAAGCCCATCACCGCCTAAGGATAAGTCAGTCTTTCGATGCATAGATTTTTGTAGCAGCCGTTATAATTATAATGGATCAACTGGTAATTAGCTGTTAACTTTTTTGCAGGTTCTATTTGACTTATATCATACTGTTCATTCATGGCATTGGCCATCTCTTACCATGGAACATGTTCATCACAGCTCACGAAGTAAGGATCTCACACAATATTAGAGTTTTAGTTCATTTTGACACCTTGTTTGCACCTCAATTTCACACCTCAGGTGTGAACAAATTGCATAATTTGTGCCTCAGTTTTTAATTATTAAAAAATATTTATGCATGCTTTCATTATGATAGTATTTCGTGGAAAAGTTTAAGTGCTCTGGCAATTACTCCCACTGTACTAGCTTCATTGAACAAAACTTTGAAAACTTCTTTTCCGTTGCTTCAATGTTACCAGTCATGCTAATGTCTTTGCTAAACATTTACATACAAAGCAAGTGAGTATCATTAATTTTATCAATTATATGATTTACAACACTGCCCATTATCATTCTCCGTTAATCAGGGTTAGCTTTCGAAAGAGAATGCTTGTCTCTCTATTAATGATGCTAGCTCTCTTTGTATTGACAAGTGCTCTTGTTAAAGTGGAGACACATAATTGTGAGAAAAATTCATTATAATCATAGCTCAATAATTATTGTTTTTAATTTTCTTGTAGATGTTGATCTTTTTTTTGCTGGAACGTTACTTACAATTGTATTCATGAGTGGTAAGTTACAAATGAACCATTTATGTATCAATAATTTTCTTAAAGTTTTCAGTGGCTTGTTTCAAAGCAGTACATTTGGCTATGCCGGTATTTTACCTCAAAAATACACTGCAGCTGTCATGTCTGGACAAGTATAGATCTATCTGTCATTATTGATAATTAATATTTTTAATATGACAGGCTTTTGCTGGAATATTCTCTTCACTTGCACGTATCATTAGTACTGTAGCAACTGGTGGTCATGTTGAATTGAGTGCTTTGCTCTACTTCTTGTCTGCTGTTGTAGTCATACTACTCTGTCTTGCATCGCTCATCCTCCTATTAAAATTGGTATTTTAAATAGTTGTATTAAAGTTTTACTGTTATTTATGATGCTTATAGAAATTTGTTAAGTATTACTTGAACTTGACTAGTGTGAGAACCATACAGAGCAGAGGTTAGTCATGTAATCAGTGTTTCATGATGATAACAAACTCTGTCACTAGCCACACAAACAGAGATTAATAAAAAAACTAGCAAAAAAGATAATATGCCATTTAAAGAAATTTTCTGTGATGTAAGCCCTATGTCCTACTTATGCCATTGTAATCATTATGTTGTACAGGTGTTGGTATATTCTCTTAGCGTGTTTCTAGTTTTTTTTGTGACATTATCTCTGTTCCCTGCTGTATTAAGCAGCATCAAATCAGTTGAAAAATATCCTGATGCTTCTATTTGGACAGGTATTGATATTACTTACAGCATCATGCTAACATACAGTGTCTTTACTAGGGAAGCTGTTTGATGCTCTTGTTTGTTTTCTAATGTTTAATTCCTCTGATTTTGTTGGTCGCTATCTTTCTAACTGGTTTAAGATGGTACTTTTCAATTTTGTGTATATACATTTTCACTAATTTTTCTTGTCTTTCTATCACTGTAGACTGGCAAATGGCGCTTTTTGTTGCTAGCTCTAACTCTCTTACGGTTTCTCTTTGTTCCTCTTCTTTTATGGTGTAATGTTCAACCACGTAGTATACATTTCCATGTATTGTTCCACAATGATGTTTGGCCTATATTATTTATTACTGCTCTGGGACTATCTAATGGATTCTTAGCTTCTGTTTGTATGGTCTCTGCTCCTCAGTAAGTATTACATTAAAAGCCACTACTTTGTGTCTATGATCTTAAGCCTTATAATGGCAGCCATACAGTTTTTGGAATAATTTTAAACATTTATATTTGTTCAACATAAAAATATTTATATGCATCAGAAAAAAAAATTATTCTCTTCTTTTCAATTTTCACAAATTTGGACTTTGGGTCCAATTTTAAAAATTCATTAAAAGATCCAATTTTGATTGAAATCTAGCTGAAACTTTCTACAAAACATAAGCATGTGTATTTGTATCAGAAAAAAATTTAAAATGGGGAATTCTCTCCTTTTCAATATTGACAAAATTGACCTGTGATCAACCCTGTACTATAGTACAGGGACTTTGGTCTGATTTTTGAGCAACTTTAAAAATTCATTTAAAAATCCAATTTTAATTGGAATCAGCTAGCTCAAACTTTCTACATAAGTACATCCATGCGTATTAGAAAAATATAAAAATGAAGAATTCTCTCCTAACCATTTTTGACAAATTATCCTGTCCTGTGGAGAAATTTTTAAAAAATTCTAAGAAATCCACAAAGCTAAGCACTATGCAGTCTCACCCCACCCCTTTCTCCAAGGGGTGAGACTAAGCACTATGCCATAATCTTGTGGAAAAGTAAGACAATATAATAATTATGTAAATTCATTATTTTCAGAAATGTTAAAGAAGAGTTCAGGGAAACTGCATCAACAATCATGACATTCTTTCTGAGCTTTGGTCTGCTATCAGGGGCAGCAATGTCATTCCTTTACACTTATCTCACAAAAATATAAACCCTTAGGAAGAGCAATAGTCACTTTTATTCTTTGCATGCTCTGTATTTTTAGTTGTATGGAAAATGAAATATACTTTTTTTTAAATTATATTTTTGTGTCTAGTAAAACACTTAAAGTCAATTTTTATAAAAGCTCTACAACTATAGGTGCATAATAGCGTACCTTATAATTTTTGTATTAGGAGTAACAGACTTAAGGGAATTAAAATAGCAAAAAGACAGTTATAATAGCAAAAATAGACTAGCAGTACTAAATTTGGTAACATTATAACATATAGTTTTATTTCTTATACATACAACTTTTCATTTTTTTCTGTTTGTGGTGAGTCAATATAGTCATAAAGATCACCTTTTTCTTCCATACATTTGTCTACATTCTCATCATTATACATTGGATTTGATGTATTATATATAGATCTCTCTTGATTCTCTTGATTGACATTATATTGCCCATTTCTTTTGTTCTTAATTACAATTAAAACAATTGCAATGATAACAAAAGCCATCACGACAATGATGATGATAACTATAAACAATTTTTTACACAATAGACCATAGTATAAAGTTAATATAGCTTACTTATTATTAGTACACCACCAATAGCGCCATAAAGAAAGCCAGTGTTAGACCCAACATTTTCTCCACTGGTCTAAATTTGACAACAAAGATTAGAAGTCAAGGAATGGAGCTATTGATATAGTATAGTTAAACAACTTACAGCTTCAATGTTAGTTGGCAAAGCTAGTGTAAAAAGATTAAATTACAAACCAGTAGGATACAATATAATTTTATTTTACCTTCACAAATTGATCCATTTCTTAAATAATTTCCAGAACCACATGCTTAATAATGATAAAATAATAATAATAATCAATTAGCTTTGAAAACTAACTCAAACATGTATGATTGTCATTGCTCAAGTAATATCCACCTTTACAGGTACAATGGTAACTTCCTGGAGTATTGACACAATCATGACTGCATCTGTTATCAACCAATAAGCATTCATTGATATCTGAGCTCAAAGTTAAAGATGCAATCATTATAATTTCACTTTTTTTACCTGAGCAAAATGCATCATTGGCTAAAGTGAAGCCTAACAAGCATGAACACTGGAAGCTACCTACAGTATTATTGCAAGTCTGTTCACATCCTCCATTTTTATCAGCACACTCATCAATATCTGTATTAATTGGCAAATAAACAAAACAATTAATGTAAACTTCAAATTACCAGTGCAGCTTCTTCCATTGCTTGTAAACTCAAATCCTTCTCTACACTGACACTGATAGCTTCCCATTGTATTGATACAGTCCTGTTCACATCCTCCATTATTAGCATCACACTCATTGATATCTGTAATAGAAAGGATTTCAATGAGGATATCATTATTAGTGCATACCAGAGCAGTTGTGACCATCAGTATCAATACTGTATCCATTGTTACAAGAACACAAATATGAACCAGGAGTGTTAGTACAATCATGACTGCAGTTACCATTGTCAGTAACACATTCATTGATATCTGAATTTACTGTACATTAGACCACAAAAGTTTTATATAACATACCTGTACAGTCGTGACCATTAGCATCAATGGAGTATCCATTAAGACAGGAACAATAATAACTACCATCAGTATTATGACACGTTTGTTCACATCCTCCATTATTAATAAGAGTACACTCATCAATATCAGTACAAGTGTGATTATCATTAGTGAGTTGATAACCATTATCACAAGTACATGTATAACTACCAATAGTGTTAGTACATAACTGAG
>NW_003546314.1:124260-126216 GCF_000090795.2 Amphimedon queenslandica | reverse complement strand
TGAGGAAGCAGCACATCTTGAGTAGGTGTGATTGTTACAACAGTATTGTTCATACAACCCACTAGAAGAATTTGCCCATACTTAGTGTTTTGATCTGATTCTGCTGAAATTCCATAATAAACATACTCTTCTTGTAAACTGTACTCAATGCATGGTAGTGCAAGATATGTAGAGCGAGGTGCATTGGTATGGCCAATCAGAACAATAGAAATAGGTACATCAGAAATTGACTTCACATAAAGCCCAACATTACGATAGCTATAACTTGTTTCTCTCACTTGCAAATTGGATGGGATACTTACTAAATTTGGTGAACTGATGTTAGTTGTTCCTGTATAACTGAAACCATATGAAGAGGCACTTGATATTGTAAATTGAACTGGTTCTTGGCTCATAGTGTATACCAACATTTTTATAATACTACTTGAGCTAAACTGCCTTAGAAATCCCACTTTGAATTCTGTAGCATAGCTTGTGGGTTCTAAAAAATAACATTATAATACTTTTTTATTAAATTGCTCTACAATGCAATGATATGCAGCACTATCATAACATGACAACAAACCTGAACAGTTTCTATTATTTGCATCCAAAGTGTATCCATTATGACACAAACAAGAATAATTTCCAATAGTATTGACACAAATGTGTTCACAATCATTGTAGTCAGTGCATTCGTTTATATCTATATAATTAATTAATAAAACAAATGTGAACAATTATGCTAAATATAAACCACAATTGCTTAACTTTTTTACTAATGAGCTAAATTATGCTATACCACATAGCTGGTAATTTTGGGAAAAAAAATTTTGGCAAATTTGGCAATATTTTGATGGCCACTTGCCAAAATTAATTGAACCGTTTATGCACCTCAAATTAAAATCCCCAATCATCAAAAATTTAGCAATTTGCCAAAATTTAATTACCAGCTGTATGGCAATTAGTTCATAGCAAACCTGAACAGCTTGTATTATTCATATCTAAACTGTAACCATCATTGCACAGGCACGAATAACTTCCAATTGTATTCATACAAGTATGTTCACAATCACTGTCAGCACATTCATCAATATCTACAAGATAAACATTATTATTAAAAGGTAGTCATTAATAATAACTATTATGCTACATATACCTGAACAATTATATCCATTGAGATCCAAACTAAAGCCAGGATGGCAACTACATGCATAACTTCCAAAAGTGCTAGTACAAAGTTGGTCACAACCACCATTATTGCTCAAGCAAGGATCTAATAAGTAAAAAATAACACGCAAAACAATGGTATATTTTCCATACCATTTCCTGTTAGATTTATTCCAGCACTATAAGAATAACCATGATGGTTACCAAAGCCATATACTAGTGCAGCAAAACTTGTCTGCATTGAAATAGTATAAGAAGATGAGGTGGAGATTGTGTTGAATGGAATTTGTGTTCCATATCCAATAATACTGCTCATATTGTTATATATATTGTTCCAAGTTACTGATTGTAACTGGCCATTGATGTACAATGGACCTTTTGTAGCTGTGGCAATGTTAATATAAATGTTAGTAATTGATGAAAACCCAGGAATGACCAATGTTATGTTCTGTTGATGCAGTTCTATTGGGGGAATAAGTGATATAACTGGATCACCATTACCGCTGCCACCAGAGTCTTGACTTGGTCCTAACTGTGTCACCAGTACTGGTTCATTAGAAATAATGGAGCAGTAACTGGAACTAGAATATAAAGTAGTGACATCTCCTGCATTTTGTAAATAAAAGTTATTGCCTTCACTAGCAGAACAAGTCATATTTAAAGAAGTGTCTTCAAAAGCTGCTACAACTTTAAAGTAAGGGCCACCAGATCGTGTTGCATAAGGTGTCAAAAGGAATTCTCTGCCCCACATTATTGTTGGAAGTATCTGCTCAGCAATTTGTGACAGCAGCAAATAAGTGGAATGTG
>NW_003546314.1:119626-123971 GCF_000090795.2 Amphimedon queenslandica | reverse complement strand
GCTCAGCAATTTGTTGACAGCAGCAAATAAGTGGAATGTTGCCACACTCATGACCACTGATTACTGTCAGAGGTTTATTAGACACAATACTGGTTCCACTGATGTCAAGTAATGGGGCACCAATGAGAAACGTTTGCATTCTGTGAATGGTAAAAGTGAACGATGAGCCAGCAGTGACTGCTTTACTGTTACTATTTGTCTGAATATCAATAGGAACAGAAACAGTTTGAGTAGGAATGACAGTGACAGTTGTGTTATCTTCATTCCCAACTAATAATACTTCACTTAAAGAATTATCACTTGTTGCAAGTGTTCCAGTAGATACAGCATAATATTGATATTCTGAAAGGTTAAGGTTCTGATATGGGTAGGCCATATAATCTCCATAAGAGCCAGTGCCTCTTACATTAATCACTAGTACAGAGATTAATCCTCCATTTGTTGAGTAAATATATACTCCTTTGAAACGACTGGAATAAAGGCCATCATTAGTAACAAGTGATGTTGGTAAACTAATATCAACAGGGACACTGCTATTGACACTGTAGCTGCCAAAAATTCCATTGTTAGTTTTAATTGAAAAAGAAACTGAAGAGACAGAGGGAGTTGTGACATACAGAAGAAGTTCATCAGTATTTCCTCTGTAGTTTCTCATGGCTCCAACATAAAATTCAGTGCCATAAGCAGCTGAAGCATTTTGAAGCAAAACTATATAAAAATAGATCTAGATTAGGACACAACTATATTGAATGTTGCAAGCTGAAGGAGGATTTTATATAACCATTAAGCTTGGCTTGTATAGCATCAAGTGTCGGTAGTCTATAGATCTATTATTAGTAAAATGTTGTGGTAACTTACAAGAAAATAACACCGCAAAAAAGAGAGTAATTTTCATGGCAATCAGTTTCTTCTAGTTGGTCTAGCTTGGGTGGGGCTGTAGACTAGCTCTAGGAGTTGTTTGAAACAATAATAGTAATCATGTTCCGCATATTGTTGATACTGCACTATGATTATGGGTTAGACTCATAAATTCACTTCTTTCATTCCTTTTTTGGATAGATTACATGTACCGTGATTAGGTTAATGCATTGTACTTTGTGTCTATAGTCTATGTAAAGTCTTAGTTCTTGACACAAGGTTCCCCACAAAGTATCATCCTTATATTGGTAGCCATACAGCTCTGGAGCAAATTTAAAAAAATTTATTAAATTCAATTTTGATTCAAACTTGCTAGACACCATAAGAACATTGTATATGTATTAGAAAATTATAAAAATGAAGAATTCTCTCCTATAGTTTTGGCCCAAAAACCTTGCTCTGTGGTACAGGGACTTGGCTTCATTTTGAAGTAACTTTAAAAATTTGTAAAAATTCGGAAATCAGCTCAAACTTGTTAGACATGGAAACTATCACCTTTTAACTTTTGGCAAAGTTCGGCTGTAGATGTGTTGGCCCCATTTTTGAGCAACTTTAGAAATTAAAAAAAACTCAGCTCAAAATTTCTACACAACATGAGTATATAACAATAAAGAATTAGAGACCCTGTACTATTGTAAAGGGCTTTGGTCTGATTTTTGAGGAAAATTCAAAATTAATAAAAAAATCTAATTTTAATAGAAATTAGTTCTAACTTTCTACATGGATATCTGAAAAATATAAAATCGAGAATTTTCTCCTTTTCAATTTTAGTGATGTTTGGCCTGAGACCATGTATTAGTGTACAGGAACCTTGATCCAATTTTTGAGCAAATTAAAAAATTCATTCAAAATTTAATTTTAATCTGAATCAACTGAAACCTTGTATGTACATGTATATGTATCAAGAAAAAAATTATAAAAATGTAAAATTCTTTCCTAGCCATTTTTGGAAATATATCCTGTACTATGGAGAACCTTTAAAATTCATAAGAAATCCATAAAGCTGAGCACTAGATCTATGCCATAATCTTGTGGGAAATTAAGACAATATAATAATTATGTAACTTCCTTATTTTCAGAAATGTCAAAAAAGAGTTCAGGGAAACTGCATCAACAATCATGACATTCTTTCTGAGTTTTGGTCTGCTTTCAATAGCAGCAATATCATTCTTTTACTCTTATCTCATAAAAATATGAACACTTAATGAGAGCAATAGTTGCTTTTATGATTTGTATGCTTTGTATTTTAATTTTGTATGGAAAATAAAATATACTTTTAAAAAAATTATATTTTTGTGTCTAGTAAAACATTTAAAGTATAAAAAAATTATTTAAAGGTCTATAATAGAGTACTTTATAATTTTTGTATTAGCAACAACTGACTTAAGGGAATAAAAGTAGCAAAAGACAGTCATAACTAGCAGCACTAAAAATATAGTAGCATTATAGCATATAGTTTTATTAGTTTACAGCTTTTCCTTTTTCTCTGTTTGTGGTACATCAACATAGTCATAAAGATCACCTTGTTCTTCCATAAATTTGGTTACAATCTCATTATTATATATTGGATTTGATGTACTGTACATAGATCTCTCTTGATCTTCTTGATTGACATTATATTGTCCATTTTTATTCTTCTTACTTACAATTAAAACAATTATAACAAAAGCTATCACAGCAATGATGATGATAACTATAAACAATTTTTTACACAACAGACCATAATATAAAATTCATATAGCTTACTTATTAGTATACCACCAATAGTACCATAGACAAAGCCACTGTTAGACCCAACATTTTCTGCACTAGTCTAAATTTGACAACAATTAGAATATAGTTATTCATGTTATAGAGTAATTAAACAACTTACAACTTCAATGTTAGTTGGCAAAGATAGGTCATATACAGATTAAATTAGATAATAAAATAATAATAATAATAATCAATTAGCTTTGAAAACTAACTCAAACACGTATGATTGTCATTGCTCAAGTAATATCCATCTTTACAGGTACAATGGTGACTTCCTGGAGTATTCACACAATCATGACTGCATCTGTTATCAAGCAATAAGCATTCGTTGATATCTGAACTCAAAATTTAAAATGTGATCATTATAATTTCCATTTTTTACCTGAGCAAAATGCATCATTGGTTAAAGTAAAGCCTACCAAGCATGAACACTGGTAGCTACCAAGGGTATTGTTGCAAATCTGTTCACAGCCTCCATTTTTATCAGCACACTCATCAATATCTGTATTAATATACATAAGACAATGTAAATTTTAAAATTACCAGTGCAGTTTTTTCTATTGCTTGTAAAATGAAATCCTTCTCTACACTGACACTGATAGCTTCCTATTGTATTAATACAGTCCTGTTCACATCCACCATTATTAGTATCACACTCATTGATATCTATACAGAAGTAACAAAATATATACTGTAATTTTTCTAATCTAAAGTGATTCACCAGTGCAGTTGTGATCATTAGCATTGAGAGAGTGTCCATTAAGACAGGAACAATAATAACTACCATCAGTATTATAACATGCTTGTTCACACCCTCCATTACTATTAAGAGTACACTCATCAATATCAGTACAAGTGTGATTATCATTAGTGAGTTGATAACCATTATCACAAGTACATGTATAACTACCAATAGTGTTAGTACATAACTGAGAACAACCTGATGTTCCTTCATTACACTCATCAATATCTGATGTATATATATAATTATAATAAGACTACAGATTGTATAGTTGACGTTAGGTTCATACCTGTACAAAACCTCTCATTATATAATCTATATCCATTGTTGCAAGAACAATTAAAGGAAGGTACTTGATTAGTACATATTTGCTCACAACCACCATTGTTTGTAGCACACTCATTAATATCTGATAATAATAGTGAGAGTTATTATCAATAGGAATAATCCTACCAACACAGAGGGTGTCTGACATTAAGTAGTATCCATCAGTACAAGAACAGACATAACTTCCAATAGTGTTAAAACAGTTTTGATCACACCCTCCATTATTGTTAGCAATACACTCATCAATATCTTATAAATGAGAAATAAAAATTATACCAAAATTATTAGTATTGATATACCTGTACAGTTTATTCCATTGTTATTAGTCTCATATCCTTCTCTACACTGACACTGATAGCTTCCTATTGTATTGATACAGTCCTGTTCACATCCACCATTATTAGTATCACACTCATTGATATCTGTGGATGATGTATAATGAGTATTACTAATATAGCTATGCTAACCAGAACAATTATGTCCATCAGTGTCCAGACTATATCCTGTGTTACAAGAACAAGTATAAGAGCTCAGGGTATTAGTGCCAATTTGACTACAGTCTCCATTATTCAAAATACATTCATTAGTATCTAACATTATAAT
>NW_003546314.1:117762-119566 GCF_000090795.2 Amphimedon queenslandica | reverse complement strand
AGTACACTCATCAATATCAGTACAAGTGTGATTATCATTAGTGAGTTGATAACCATTATCACAAGTACATGTATAACTACCAATAGTGTTAGTACATAACTGAGAACAACCTGATGATCCTTCACTGCACTCATCAATATCTGAGATATACAAAATGTACAATTGAATAATAATTGGTCAATAATGTTGTGATTCACCTGTACAAAACTTTTCACTATATAGTCTATATCCCTGGTGGCAAGAGCAACTAAAGGAAGGTACTTGATTAGTACATATTTGCTCACAACCACCATTATTTGTAACGCATTCATCAATATCTGCAATCATTATCAAATTGGTATTGTTAGGAAATAACCTTACCAACACAAAGGGTGTCTGACATTAAGTAATATCCTGCAGTACAGGAACATTCAAAACTTCCAATAGTGTTAGTACAGTTTTGATCACACCCTCCATTGTTAGTATCACACTCATTGACATCTGCATAAAAATTAAAAAATTAACTATCCTATGATAGATCCACATACCAGTGCAGTTGTGACCATCAGTATCAATACTGTATCCATTATTACAAGAACACAAATATGAACCAGGAGTGTTAGTACAATCATGACTGCAGTTACCATTGCCAGTAACACATTCATTGGTATCTAAATTTACTATACATTAGACCACAAAAGTTTTACATAACAATGTACCTGTACAGTTGTGATTATTCGCATCAATGGAGTATCCATTAAGACAGGAACAATAATAACTACCATTAGTATTATGGCATGTTTGTTCACATCCTCCATTATTATTAAGAGTACACTCATCAATATCAGTACAAGTGTGATTATCATTAGTGAGTTGATAACCATTATCACAAGTACATGTATAACTACCAATAGTGTTAGTACATAACTGAGAACAACCTGATGTATCTTCACTGCACTCATCAATATCTTCATTATAGCAAGAAAGTAAACAGATACTCATCAGTATATTAAGTATTACCTGAACAGAATCACATTCATTAACATCAGAACATGATAGACCATTATTGGTTAAATTATAACCAGGTTGACAATCACACACATAGCTACCATTAGTATTGTAACAGTTGTGTTCACAAAGATGAGTACCATTGGTGCACTCATTGATATCTAACAAAAGATAACAGCATAAAGTATAATGTCAAAGTGCAATCATTATTATACCATTGCAGTCTTGTCCAATAGATTGATATCCAGCATTACAGGAGCAGTTATAGCTTCCTATTGTATTAACACATACCTGACTGCATCCTCCATTGTTCAACAAACACTCATTAGTATCTATGTAATAGTTAGAAATAGTACATAAATATTCTTCTCAGTGCTAATTTACCTGCACAAGTTTTCTGATCACTCATTAGATGGTATCCAGCATTACAGTAACACAGATATGATCCATTAGTATTAACACAATTCTGATTGCATCCATCAGTACCAAGAGAACATTCATTCACATCTATGAGATGTATTGATGACAAGTATAATGTGATTGACAATCATACCATCACAATGATGATGATCAGTATTGAGGGTATAATTATTGTTACATGAGCAATAATAGCTACCAATGGTATTATGACAGCTCTGTTCACATCCTCCATTATTAGTGCCACATTCATTAATGTCTAATTGAATTGATTCAGTTAATGAAAATTTAAAACAAATTATTTTACCTGTACAGTTATGATAATTATCAGTATTTAAATTAAAGCCATTGTTACATGAACAATTGTAACTTCCAGCACTGTTATGACAATTCTGTTCAC
>NW_003546314.1:112781-113912 GCF_000090795.2 Amphimedon queenslandica | reverse complement strand
GCACAGTAAAAGCTTCCAATAGTGTTAAAGCAATCTTGTTCACAGCCTCCATTTTCATTGGAACACTCATTGATATCTATGCATTATATTTTAAAAAGAAATGTAAACCATCCCATCATACCTGTACAGTTTATTGCATTGTTATTAGTCTCATATCCTTCTCTACACTGACACTGATAGCTTCCTACTGTATTGATACAGTCCTGTTCACATCCTCCATTATTAGTATCACACTCATTGATATCTATGTATAAATTAATAAAAAGAAATGTAAACCATCCCATCATACCTGTACAGTTTGTTCCATTGTTATTAGTCTCATATCCTTCTCTACACTGACACTGATAGCTTCCTATTGTATTGATACAGTCCTGTTCACATCCACCATTATTAGTATCACACTCATTGATATCTAAAGTGATAAACATTTTACTTATTAAACTGATACATTACACTTAGCATTAAATAAACAAACCTGAACAGTTTCTATTATTTGTATCTAAACTGTAACCATCATTACACAGGCACAAATAACTTCCAAAGGTGTTAATACAAATATGTTCACAATCACTGTCAGCACATTCATCAATATCTACATGATAAAGAAATCATTCATAATAATAAGTTTGCTGCATTATACCTGAACAATTATATCCATTGAGGTCCAAACTAAAGCCAGGATGACAACTACATGCATAACTTCTAAAAGTGCTAGTACAAAGTTGGTCACAACCACCATTATTGCTCAAGCAAGGATCTAATAAATAACAGGTAACATGCATAATAATGGTATATTTTCCATACCATTTCCTGTTAGATTTATTCCAGCACTATAAGAATAACCATTGTAGCTACCAAAGCCATATACTAGTGCAGTGAAACCTGTCTGCATTGAAATAGTATAAGAAGATGAGGTGGAGATTGTGTTAAATGGAATTTGTGTTCCATATCCAATTCTACTCATACTGTTATATATATTGTTCCAAGTTACTGATCGTAACTGGCCATTAATGTACAATGGACCATTTGTAGTTGTGGCAATGTTGATATAATTGTTAGTAATTGTTGAAATCCAGGATTACCAATGTTATGTTCTGCTGATGCAGTTCTATTGGGGGAATAAGTGATATA
>NW_003546314.1:107934-112771 GCF_000090795.2 Amphimedon queenslandica | reverse complement strand
CCCACATTATTGTTGGAAGTATTTGCTCAGCAATATGTTGACAGCAACAAACAAGAGGAATGTTGCCACACTCATGACCACTGATTACTGTCAGAGGCTTATTAGACACAATACTGGTCCCACTGATGTCAAGCAATGGGGCACCAATAAGAAACGTTTGCATTCTGTGAATGGTAAAATTGAATGATGAGCCAGCAGTGACTGTTTTACTGTTACTATTTGTCTGAATATCAATAGGAACAGAAACAGTTTGAGTAGGAATGACAGTGACAGTTGTGTTATCCTCATTTCCAACTAATAATACTTCACTTAAAGAATTATCACTTAATGTTGCAAGTGTTCCAGTAGATACAGCATAATATTGATATTCTGGAAGGTTTAAGTTCTGATATGGGTAGGCCATATAGTCTCCATAAGTGCTTGAGCCTCTCACATTAATCACTAGTACAGAGATTAATCCTCCATTTGTTGAGTAAATATATACTCCTTTGAAACGACTGGAATAAAGGCCATCATTAGTAACAAGTGTTGTTGATAAACTAATATCAACAGGGACACTGCTATTGACACTGTAGCTGCCAAAAATTCCATTGGAGGTTTTAATTGAAAAAGAAACTGAAGAGACAGAGGGAGTTGTGACATACAGAAAAAGGTAATGAGTTTCTCCTCTGTAGTTTCTCATGGCTCCAACATAAAATTCAGTGCCATAAGCAGCTGAAGCATTTTGAAGCAAAACTATATAAAATAAATCTAGATCAGGACGCAACTATTCAGTGAATGTTGCAACTAGGAGGATTTTTATAAAATCATCAAGCTTAGTTAGAAGTAGCAAGTGTCAGTGTTTTTATTAGCAAAATTAAATGTATATGGCAACTTACAAGAAAATAACGAGAGAAAGAGAGCAATTTTCATAGCGATCAGTTTTTCCTAGTCTAGTTTGGGTGGGGCTGCATGTAGATCTAGGAGTTGTTTGACTCAATAATAATAATAATCATATTCTGCATTTATTGTTGATACTGCACTATGATTATAGGGTTAGACTCATAAATTCACTCTGTCATTCCAACCATGATTCGCTGTCTGGGCGGGGCCAGACCATATCAAAGATAGCATAGATATTAAGAGTACAGGAAATCTATGAAGATAGAAACCATAGATATTGGAGTATTTACTCTTTACTCTAATTCATTTACTCTGATATCTATGATAGAAAGTCATAGTGCTTGACACAGGGTTTCTCAGTTCCAACAAAGCATGCTAAGTGTATCATCCTTGTCATGGCAGCCATACAGCTTTTGGAGCAAATTTAAAAATCCAATTTTAACAAAATCTGCTCAAAATTTCTACACAACATAAGGATGTATATCAAAAAATACAATGGAAATTTTTTTGCCATTTTTGATGAAAACCCTGTACTATATAGCACAGGGTTTCTTGGTCCAATTTTTGAACAACTTCAAAAATTTATAAAAATCAAATTCCAATCAGAATCCACTGTACAATATCAGAACATGCATATTAGATTATGCAAATTTGAACATCAGTCTATAAACCATAGATCTGTGTCTAAACTAATAGATCTTGAAATAAATTTAATCAGTCCTACCATAAATGGTTTACTGGTGTTTGGACACACAATGAATTAACTATCTTATCTAAAACAAAGAAAGCCAAGGTATGATGGTGTATGTATGCATGCATCATTACAATATGTAAAGTTCAAAAATGTGCACAATTATAACAAAATAAAGAAAAGATAGAGAGGAAAGAGAGTTAGTTGGTTGTTTTTTAATAGCGATTATAATATCCACCACTGCCTCTGTTACTGTAGTACGGGCGTGGTGCCCCATAGCGAGGGTTAGGAGGAGGCGGTGGTGGTGGGTGACCGTAACGCCCTCTCATGTGGCCCCACCCACCAGCACCAGGAGGAGGAGGAGGAGGAGCATAATAACTACGATAATGAGGTGGGGGAGGAGGAGCATAGTAACCCCGATTGGGAGGTGGATAATAACGACTAGAAAAAAAACAAATATAATAAAATAATTTAAACACTGTGCAGTGCAGTGGTGCATTTAAACAGCACTGTCTATAGCAGAGATTCAATTACACATGGTAGATACTAGCTGTGATTTCAAGCACTGGAAACAATAGATATGCTCTGATTTATATGGGTTTCCACAAATGTCACCAATAGTTAATATTACTTACAAGACATGTTTTAATGTGTCTTTTAATAAGTAATAACTAGTATCTAATATTACTTACGATGAAGATCAATAGGCTCCATGCACATAAGGACTTGGCTTAGGACGAGGTGAGCTATAGCTCCTTCCCTTTGACTCATAGCGTGGTCTCTTTGACGGTATGTAAGGAGTGGGTAGACCCAGGGCATCATCCTTGTACTGACGTACTATCTTGTCAGAGGCTGGACCATATATCTCAGAGAAATTAATCTCATCAAAGACACCATCATCCTCTCTTGGTATATGGAAATTGGCTATTGTGTAGAAAAAAGAGAAAAAGTAATCATCTCCAATGCAAAAAAATTTATGCATCAATTATTTCATATCAACGCAAAGGTGCAATCAGAGGCCAAAATAATGAGAGTCATTGACAGGGTTTCCCATAAAGCATGCTAAGCAAGCTAATTTCAGCTAAACAGCATGCTTCATGAGCTGACAAGAACTAGAATGCACTGTAGCTTATAGTGCTTTTTGAGTACTTTAAAAATTCGTAAAAAATTAATTTTGGTCAGAATCAACATAAACTTGCTACATAACATAAGAATGTCTATATGTGTCAGAAAAAATTATAAAAATGGAGATTTCTTTCTTAGCCGTTTTTGGCAAAATCTGGCTAAAGGCACTGTACTATAGTACAGGGACCTTAAGTCAATTTTGGAGCAATTTTAAAAATTCATAAAAAATCCAATTTTAATCTGAATCCACTCAAACTTTCTACACAACATAAGAATATGTATATGTGTCAGAAAAAATTATAGATATGGAAAATTCTCCCTTAGCCGTTTTGACAAAATTTGGCTGAAGGACCCTGCACTATAGAACAGGGCCCTAATTGTAAGTAGGTTAAAAATTAGAAAACTATGCCTAAGTTTTCTGGGAAACCCTGGTCATTGATGATCATACTACACTTGCTTTACGCTGTATAGCACTTATTTTACATTTCATGGGACACAAACTTATCGCAACACTGAAAGGAATTACAAACACTAAAGAAGACTGCTAAGTTGCATTAACATTTTTATTAACACTGCATGACAACAGCAATTCAAGAGAAGCACTACTAACTAATGATGTTCCTTCACTGCACTCATCAATATCATTACAAGTGTGATTATCATTAGTGAGTTGATAACCATTATCACAAGTACATGTATAACTACCAATAGACCCCTTTCAGCGAGAAGTAGCAGCTTGTGAATATCATTAATTTTGCAATGAATATCATTATTATGGTATATGCCCACATACAATAATTGGCCGCCATGTTTTACGTCAAGCAGCAAGTGCTTTCTGTGTCCTGGAGATCTTGGTCACTACATTTTGAAGCTAAAAACTATTCTAGAGTCAAGAAAGATGCCAAGAGAGCCAACCTAGGAAGTATAGTGCAATACTCTTGTTGTATGAGCCTGTTTTCCTCTTTGGGCTGTGACAGAGAGTCAAGAACTGATCGTTCTGGCTCTCCCAGCCTTCTTAAGTCTTCAAAATATCTTGCTATAGTAAAGAACAGTTGATATGAAGCCTCTCCTAGTCCTGAGTTCAGCACAACAAAAGTTTTATTGGCAAAACAGCTCTACTTTGCATATCAGCCATTGGAACTCTGCATAACTTTGACATAAAACATGGCGGACAAAAATTTGTTCAATATTATTTCTTTGCATACCGTATACGTCCAAATTTTCGAGGGTTCAAAATTTCGTGTTTTCAATGAAATTTGCTCAAAAGTTAATATTCGTGTGAGCTAATTTTCGTGTTCTGGCCATAGTCTACATACAATAGAATGGCATTAGAGGTGGTTTAAATTTCGTGAATTTAAGGTGAGCACGAAAATAACGAAATTTAATACACCTCGAAAATTAAGACGCGTACGGTATACGGTATTATATAGGCGGTAGCCTATATGTAGGATTGAGGTTGGTTTTTCAAGATGGCGGCCGTTTTTATGATTTTCAAACACTTATAACTCTTTTATCTTACGTTGTACAGCCTTATAAATGGCTTAGATGAGCTCTCCTTCACTGAGCGATTCTCCTGGTACCTTTAAAGTGGACTGTACTGTAGCGGGAGCTTTTTTGGAGAATAGGCCCAAATTCAAATTTCTGCAAAATTCTTCAGACTTTTTCTTCTTCTTTCATCTTTCTTCTATCAACACGGAAATCTTTTAAGCCAGAGAACGGCTCAAGTTGGCTTTCACATCACTCCTCTGGGCTTGGGTCAAGGGCTGGACAAGTGGCTTCAAAAAGAAGCAAAGACAGAGAACAATGGAAGACAAATTCCAGCTGCAGCACCGCGTGGGTTTGTGGTTTGACGCCATTTTAATTTATGTGCACGTGATTAGCATGAAATGATTAACTTAACCACATAATCATAACAGAAAGTAATTTATTAATTTAAGAAAAAAGAATGGAAACAAGTAAATAAAAAACATTAAAAATGGAAAAGTAGTAGGATTAAATTGTAAAAAAAGTAAAGAAACTAGAGGGTACTTGCAAAGTGGTGTGATAACAAATCCTACACCACTGCATCAAAGACATGGCTTCATAGTTATCATGTAGTAGCCTGTGGGATAATTACAATGCTTTTGGGTAATATTCTTT
>NW_003546314.1:102879-107924 GCF_000090795.2 Amphimedon queenslandica | reverse complement strand
TAATTGGCCGCCATGTTTTACGTCAAGCAGCAAGTGCTTTCTGTGTCCTGGAGATCTTGGTCACTACATTTTGAAGCTAAAAACTATTCTAGAGTCAAGAATAATGCCAAGAGAGCCAACCTAGGAAGTATAGTGCAATACTCTTGTTGTATGAGCCTGTTTTCCTCTTTGGGCTGTGACAGAGAGTCAAGAACTGATCGTTCTGGCTCTCCCAGCCTTCTTAAGTCTTCAAAATATCTTGCTATAGTAAAGAACAGTTGATATGAAGCCTCTCCTAGTCCTGAGTTCAGCACAACAAAAGTTTTATTGGCAAAACAGCTCTACTTTGCATATCAGCCATTGGAACTCTGCATAACTTTGACGTAAAACATGGCGGACAAAAATTTGTTCAATATTATTTCTTTGTATATACGGTATCACAAACTAATTCTCGCCTAAAGGGGTCTATAGTGTTAGTACATAACTGAGAACAACCTGATGATCCTTCACTGCACTCATCAATAGGTCTTCTAAAGCCTCTTTCGATACAGCAACAAAACGCTCGCTGTCCTCACCACCTTCCTTCTTTCTTCTTAAACGCTCGCTGTCTTCTCCACCTTCCTTCTCTTTAATGAAAGCGACACTTTCCTCTTTTTTGGGCGGATTGCAGTCGCTCCTGTAAGCCATCTCTAAGCTCTCCTTACTTGTCAGGTACTTGCCACGTGTAAAATTGCTTTGCGCATGCGCAGTGCGTGTACCGTATAGCTTCAATTGGATATGTATTGATACAGTCCTGTGCACATCCTCCATTATTAGTATCACACTCATTGATATCTACGGTATTAGTTATGAATCTATATAATAGTCCTAAATGTACCTGAACAACTATGTTGACCTGAAGTTAAACTGTAGCCATAAAAACAACTACAACTAGCTCTATAGCCATTGAAACTGTTAGTGCAAATTTGTGCACACCCACCATTATTATTTGAGCATGCATAATCACCAGTGCCTACAAAATCAGGACTGAATAGTGTACCTATAAATCTATGGACTTACTGTTGACAATTTCATAAATATTTATTCCAGCACTATATGCATAGCCATGAAAATTGGCAAAGCCATACACCAAGGTACTGAATCCTTCTTTCATTATAATAGTATGAGAAGTTGCATTGTTCCCATTGGGCTACTGAATTGAATTTGCACTCCATATCCAACAATGTTTTTCCTACTATCATAAATGTTGCTCCATAACAACGAAACCTGTTGGCCATCAATTGTTACTGGTCCTTTTTTAGTAGTGACAATATTAACATAGTCATTAGATATTGTTTCAAATGAAGGAATGACTACTGTTATATTCTTCTGGTACTGATGTACTGGAGCAACAAGCGAGATAACTGGGTCACCACCATTAGTATAGCCAGCAAAATAACTTGGCCCTAATTGCATCACTAATACAGGCTCGTTAGATTAAATTGAACAGTAGAAGTTTATGCCGCCATTTAGCGTTGCCACATGTCCAGCTTGTGCTAAGTAAGCACTATTGGCAAAAACAAAAAGACTTTCACTAGCAATGCTACCATGTTGCTAATGGTACAGAGACTTTGTGCCAATTTTTTTGAAATTATTAAAAACCCAATTTTGATTGGAATCAGCTCAAACTTCCTACACAACATAAAGGCATGCATAAGTATCAGGAAACAATATGAAGAAGGAAAGTTATAACTTTTTCTATTTTGCAAAATTTGGCTGAAGACCTTGTATAGTACAGGGACTTTGGCACAACTTTAAAAATTCATAAAAATTCAATTTTGATTGAAATAAGCTCAAATTTTCTATGTAACATAAGTACATGTGTACATACCAAAAAATATAAAAATTAAAAAATTCATTTTAAAAATCTTAACAAAATTTGGCTTGTGACCCTGTACTATAGTACAGGGACTTTGGTCTAATTTTGGAGCAGCTTTAAAAATTCATAAAAAATGCATATTTGATCGGAATCAGCTCAAACTTCTAAGCAACATAAGTACATGTATATGTGCCAAGAAAAACATAACAATGGAAACATATTTTTAAATAATTTTAACAAAATTTGGCCTATGGGACTTTGGTCTGATTTTGGAACAGTTTTAAAATTTCATAAAAATCTAATTATGATTGGAATTAGCTCAAACTTTCTACACAACATAAGTACATGTACCAGGAGAAAATAAAAATTGTAAATTCTTTTACTCTTAATTTGAATATCCCTTACTATAGATTGAACACCTTTAAAATTCATAAGAAATCCACAATGATGAGCCATAGCTACTATGCCATAATCTTAAGAAAATTAAGACAATCATGATAATTATGTGACTTCCTTATTTTCAGAAATGTCAAAGAAGAGTTTAGGGAAACTGCATCAACGATCATGACATTCTTTTTGAGTTTTGGTCTGCTATCAGGAGCAGCAATATCATTCTTTTACAGTATCTGATAAAAATATAAACTCGTAATGAGAGCAATAGTTGCTTTTATCTTTTCTATGCTCTGTATTTTTATTTTGTATGGAAAATAAAATATACTTTAAAAAATATTTTTGTGTCTAGTAAAACATTTGAAGTTTTTTACAAATTATTTAAAGCTCTATAACTACAGGTGTATAATATAATTTTTGTATTAGCAGTAACAGACTTGAGGGAATTAGAATAGCAAAGAGACAGTTATAGCAAAAATAGATGTAGCAGTACTAAAATTTGGTAGCATAGCATATAGTTTTATTAGTTTACAACTTTTCCTTTTCTTCTGTTTGTGGTGAGTCAACATAGTCGTAAAGATCACCTTGTTCTTCCATAAATTTGGTTACACTCTCATTATTGTATATTGGATTTGATGTATTATACGTAGATCTCTCTTGATCTTCTTGATTGACATTATATTGTCCATTTTTTTTCTTCTTAATTACAATTAAAACAATTGCAATGATAACAAAAGCCATCACAGCAATGATGATGATAACTATAAACAATTTTTTTACACAATAGACCATACTATCAAGTTCATATTGCTTACTTATTAATAGTACACCACCAATTGTGCCATAGAGAAAGCCACTGCTAGACCCAACATTTTCTGCACTAGTCTAAATTTGACAACAAAGATTAGAAGTCAAGGAATGGAGCTATTGATATAGTATAGTTAAACAACTTACAGCTTCAATGTTAGTTGGCAAGGCTAGGTCTATATATACAGATTAAATTACATCATACAACATAATTTTCTTTTACCTTCACAAATTGATCCATTTCTTAAATACTTTCCAGGACCACATGCTTAATAATAATAAAATAATAATAATAATAATCAATTTTAGCTTTGAAAACTAACCCAAACATGTATGACTGTCATTGCTCAAGTAATATCCATCTTTACAGGTACAATGGTAACTTCCTGGAGTATTGACACAACCATGACTGCATCTGTTATCAACCAATAAGCATTCGTTGATATCTGTTCAAAGTTAAAGAGGTGATCACTATAATTTCACTTTTTACCTGAACAAAAGGCTTCATTGGTTAAAGTAAAGCCTACCAAGCATGAACACTGGAAGCTGCCTGCAGTATTATTGCAAATCTGTTCACACCCTCCTTTTTTATTAGCACATTCATCAATATCTGTATATCAGTAAATACACAAGACAATGCAAATTTTAAACTTACCAGTGCAGCTTCTTAAATTGCTTGTAAACTGAAATCCTTCTCTACATTGACACTGATAGCTTCCCATTGTATTGATACAGTCCTGTGCACATCCACCATTATTAGTATCACACTCATTGATATCTATACAGAAGTAACAAAATATATATCGTAATTTTATAAATTAAAGTGATTTACCAGTGCAGTTGTGATCATTAGTATTGAGAGAGTATCCATTAAGACAGGAACAATAATAACTACCATCAGTATTATGACATGTTTGTTCACATCCTCCATTATTATTAAGAGTACACTCATCAATATCAGTACAAGTGTGATTATCATTAGTGAGTTGATAACCATTATCACAAGTACATCTATAACTACCAATAGTGTTAGTACATAACTGAGAACAACCTGATGTTCCTTCACTGCACTCATTAATATCTGATGTGTATATAATAAGACTATAAATTGTATAGTTGATGTTAGGTTTATACCTATACAAAACTTCTCATTGTATAATTTATATCCATTGTTGCAAGAACAATTAAAGAAAGGTACTTGATTAGTACATGTTTGCTCACATCCACCATTGTTTGTAGCACACTCATTAATATCTGATAATAATAGTGAGAATCATTATCAATAGAAATAATCTCAGTTACCAACACAAAGGGTGTCTGACATTAAGTAGTATCCATCGGTACAAGAGCATTCAAAACTTCCAATAGTGTTAGTACAGTTTTGATCACACCCTCCATTATTGTTAGCAATACACTCATCAATATCTTATAAATGAGAAATAATAATTCTACTCAAATTATTAGTATTGATATACCTGTGCAGTTTATTCCATTGTTATTAGTCTCATATCCTTCTCTACACTGACACTGATAGCTTCCTACTGTATTGATACAGTCCTGTGCACATCCACCATCATTAGTATCACACTCATTGATATCTGTGGGATGATGTATAATGAGTATTGCTATATAGGTATGCTTACCAGAACAATTATGTCCATCAGTGTCCAGACTATATCCTGTGTTACAAGAACAAGTATAAGAGCTGAGGGTATTAGTGCAGATTTGGCTACAGTCCCCATTATTCAAAATACATTCATTAGTATCTAAAATTATAATTTATTATATCAAATATTAAAACTGCTGATTATCATACCTGTACAGTTGTGACCATTAGCATCAATGGAGTATCCATTAAGACAAGAACAATAATAACTACCATTAGTATTATGACATGTTTGTTCACATCCTCCATTATTATTAAGAGTACACTCATCAATATCAGTACAAGTGTGATTATCATTAGTGAGTTGATAACCATTATCACAAGTACATGTATAACTACCAATAG
>NW_003546314.1:97873-99673 GCF_000090795.2 Amphimedon queenslandica | reverse complement strand
TCACACTCATTGATATCTGTGGGATGGTGTATAATGAGTATTGCTATATAGGTATGCTTACCAGAACAATTATGTCCATCAGTGTCCAGACTATATCCTGTGTTACAAGAACAAGTATAAGAGCTGAGGGTATTAGTGCAGATTTGGCTACAGTCCCCATTATTCAAAATACATTCATTAGTATCTAAAATTATAATCTAATATGTCAAATATTAAAATTACTTATCATACCAGAACAGTTGTGACCATTAGCATCAATGGAGTATCCATTAAGACAGGAACAATAATAACTACCATTAGTATTATGACATGTTTGTTCACACCCTCCATTATTATTAAGAGTACACTCATCAATATCAGTACAAGTGTGATTATCATTAGTGAGTTGATAACCATTATCACAAGTACATGTATAACTACCAATAGTGTTAGTACATAACTGAGAACAACCTGATGTTCCTTCACTGCACTCATCAATATCTGATAAAACAGCTAGAAGTAAACGGATACTCATTAGAAACAAGTATTACCTGAACAAAATTTCTCATTGTATAGCCTATAGCCATTATAGCAGGAACAGCTGAAGAAAGGTACTTGATTTGTACAAATCTGTTCACATGCAGAGTCTTCAGTGTCACATTCATCAATGTCTACATTTAATCATTTATTGATATGGTGAATCTGTGATTAAATATTACCTGTGCAGTTTCTTTCATTAATAGCTAAGTTATATCCATTGTAACAAGAGCAACTGTAACTTCCTTCGGCATTAGTGCAAATATGTTCACAGTTTCCATTATCAGTAGTGCACTCGTTGATATCTGATGTATGCATGCATTATAATATTATGTAAGTTACACTTCCATACCTGAGCAATTATGTTCATCTAAATTTAAAGTATATCCATCATCACAGTTGCAGTGATAGCTACCAGGAGTATTGACACAGATATGTGCACAACCACCATTATTAATGGAGCATTCATTACTGTCTACATTATTTCAAAGAAACACAAGCATAAAAAGTCAAATAATAGGTAAAAATTTACCTGTGCAATTAACTTCATTACTATCCAATGTGTACCCATTTTCTTGACATGCACATAAATAGCTTCCATTAGTATTTGTACACACATCTTCACAACCACCATTGTTAACAGAGCATTCATTTATGTCTATACAATGTATAAGGTTATCTATTCATGTATTACTGTATAGTGGGTTTTTTTCACGGATAATAATTTTTGCAAATGACCCATATTTGGAAGTTCCGTGGAATTAATTTTCGCGAATTTCCACTATTCTGCCATCTTGTACTATATTAAATTGATTTTCAAGGAATTTAATTTTGCAAATCTTGAAAAATCCGTGAAATTTGTTATCCTCGAAAAAACCCACTATATGGTATGTTCACCATTGCATGTATGATTATCATTCATGAGTTGGAAACCAGTGAAGCAAGTACAGTAATAGCTTCCAATAGTATTGATACACTGCATATTACAGCTGGATAATCCTTCACTACACTCATCAATTTCTAAAAATTATAAGGTTAACAATAATAATAATGATACAAATAACTTACCATCACATGTTCTACCATTACTAGCTAGTCTGTATCCAGAATAACATGTACAATAATAAGAATCATTATGTGTGTGACAAATATGTTCACAAGCATTTGGATTAGCAGCACAATCATTAGGATCACCTAATAAAACCAACAATTATCTGATATTAAAAGTAATCATTCAAAAGCTAACTTGTACATCCATGCCCATCATCATCAAGAGTATATCCA
>NW_003546314.1:42093-97863 GCF_000090795.2 Amphimedon queenslandica | reverse complement strand
ACCCTGCTGTAATATTAATTAAAGGACTGTTAAGTTGTTGAGGGTCTTGAGGAAGCAGCACATTTTGAGTAGGTGTGATTGTTACAACAGTATTGTTCATACAACCCACTAGAAGAATTTGCCCATACCTACTGCTTTGATCTGATTCTGCTGAAATTCCATAATAAACATACTCTTCTTGTAAATGGTACTCAGTGCATGGCAGTGCAAGATATGTAGAGCGAGGTGCATTGGTATGGCCAATCAGAACAATAGAAATAGGTAAATCAGAAACTGACTTCACATAAAGCCCAACATTACGATAACCATAAGTTGTTTCTCTCACTTGCAAATTGGATGGGATGCTTACTAAATTTGGTGAACTGATGTTAGTTGTTCCTGTATAACTGAAACCATATGAGGAGGCACTTGATATTGTAAATTGAACTGTTTCTTGGCTCATAGTGTATACCAACATTTTCATAATACTACTTGAGCTAAACTGCCTTAGAAATCCCACTTTGAATTCTGTAGCATAGCTTGTAGGTTCTAAAAATAATATTATAATACTCTTTTATTAGATTGCTCTACATTAACAATGCAATGATCATGCAGCACTATCATAACATCACAACAAACCTGAACAGTTTCTGTTATTTGCATCCAAATTGTATCCATTATGACACAAACAAGAATAATTTCCAATAGTATTAACACAAATATGTTCACAATCATTGTAGTCAGTGCATTCATCTATATCTATATAATTAATTAATAGAACAAATGTGAACAATCATATTCTACAGACCATATGTAAAATATAAATCACAATTGCTTAAATTTTTACTAAACTAGCTAAATTATGTTATACCACACAGCTGATAATTTTAGAGTGAGAAATTTTGGCAAATTTGGCATTATTTTGATGAAATTAATTAAACCCATCAATTTGAACCATTTATGGCCATAAATATAATGCATTATACCTGAACAATTATATCCATTGAGATCCAAACTAAAGCCAGGATGACAACTACATGCATAACTCCCAAAAGTACTATTGCAAAGTTGGTCACAACCACCATTATTGCTCAAGCAAGGATCTAATTAATAAATAAATAACATCAAGAGTAATAACATGCATAATAATGGTTTATTTTCATTTATACCATTTTCAGTAAAATTTATTCCAGCACTATAAGAATAACCATAGTAACTGCCAAAGCCATATACTAGTGCAGTGAAACCTGTCTGCATAGAAATAGTATAAGAAGATGAGGTGGAGATTGTGTTGAATGGAATTTGTGTTCCATACCCAATAATACTGCTCATACTGTTATATATATTGTTCCAAGTTACTGATCGTAATTGGCCATTGATGTACAATGAACCTTTTATAGTTGTGGCAATGTTAATATAGTTGTTTGTAATTTCTGATAATGCAGGAATGACCAATGTTATGTTCCGTTGATGTTGTTCTATTGGGGGAATAAGTGATATAACTGGATCACCATTACCACTGCCAGACCATTGACTTGATCCTAACTGTGTCACCAGAACTGGTTTATTAGAAATAATGGAGCAGTAACTGGAACTAGAATATAAAGTAGTGACGTTTCCTGCATCTGGTAAATAAAAGTTATTGCCTCCACTAGCAGAACAAGTGAAATTTAAAGAAGTGTCTCCTAAAGCTGCTACAACTTTAAAGTAAGGACCAACAGATCGTGTTGCATAAGGAGTCAAAAGGAATTCTCTGCCCCATGTTGCTGTAGGAGGAATCTGCTCAGCGATTTGTTCACAGCAACAAACAAGAGGAATGTTGCCACACTCATGACCACTGATTACTGTAAGAGGCTTATTAGATACAATACTGGTTCCACTGATGTCAAGTAATGGGGCACCAATGAGAAATGTTTGCATTCTGTGAATGGTAAAATTGAATGATGAGCCAGCAGTCACTGTTTTACTGTTACTATTTGTCTGAATATCAATAGGAACTGAAACAGCTTGAGTAGGAATGACAGTGACAGTTGTGTTATCTTCATTTCCAACTAACAAAACTTCACCCAAAGCATTAACACTAGTTGCAAGAGTCCCAGTAGATACAGCATAATATTGATATTCTGAAAGGTCCAAGTTCTGATATGGGTAGGCCATATGCTCTCCATAAGAGCCAGCTAGTTTAATATTAACCACTAGTACAGAGATTAACCCTCCATTTGTTGAGTTAATATAAATTCCTTTGAAGCGACTGGAATAAAGGCCATCATTAGTCACAAGTGTTGTTGGTAAACTAATATCAACAGGGACACTGCTATTGACACTGTAGCTACCAAAAATTCCATTGGTGGTTTGAACTGAAAAATAAACTGAAGAGACAGAGGGAGTTGTGATATACAAATTAAGTTCATGAGTGACTCCATCAAGGTTTCTCATGGCTCCAACATAAAATTCAGTGCCATAAGCAGCTGAAGCATTTTGAAGCAAAACTATATAAAATAAATCTAGATTAGGACACATCAACTATATATATATTGCCAATGTTGCAACTGAGCTAAAGGAGGATTTTTAAAAATCATTAAGCTTAGTTAGTAGCAAGTGTCAGTGTAATTATTAGCAAAATATATATGGCAACTTACAAGAAAATAACAAAAGAAAGAGAGCAATTTTCATAGCGTCCTAGGTAGTCTAGTTTGGGTGGGGCTGCATGTAGATATATATAATCTATAATCTAGATCTAGGAGTTGTTAGTTGCTTGACTCAATAATAATAATCATGTTCTGCATTATTGTTGATACTGCACTATGATTATAGTATAGGGTTAGACTCATAAATTCACTTCTGTCATTCCAATTTTGGATAGATCACACCATTCTATACTCCAACCATGATTAGGTCAATGTATTTCACTTTGTTGTACATACTCGCCCCGCCCCTTCGCTACCTGGGTGGGGCGAGATCATGTCAATATTCAATAGTAAATTCTTAATGCTTGACACAGGGTTTCTCACTTCCTACAAAGCATGCTAACTTGCTAAGTGTATCATCCTTGTAATGGCATCCATACAACTTTTGGAGCAAATTTAAAAATTCAATTTTAATCAAAATTTGTTCAAAATTTCTACATAACATAAGGATATGTATCAAAAAAATTAGGAAGGGGCTTGCCCCGAGACTACAAAGAATATAATAGAAAATTCTTTTAGCCATTTTTAATGAAAACCCTGTACTATATAGTACAGGTTCAATTTTTGAAGAACTTCAAAAATTTATAAAAAAATCAAGTTCCAATCAGAATCCACTGCACAATATATAATATGCATATTAGATTATGCAAATTTGAGGATTAGTCTATAAACAATAGATCTGTGTCTAAACTTATAGATCTTGAAATAAATGTAATGAGTCCAACCATAAATGGTTTACTGTTGTTTGGAGACACAATGAATTAACTATCTTATCTAAAACAAAGAAAGCCAAGGTATGATGGTGTATGTATGCATGCATCATAACAATATGTAAAGTTCAAAAATGTGCACAATTATAACAAAATAAAGAAAAGATAGGGGAAGAGAGTTAGTTGGTTGGTTTTCAATAGCGATTATAATACCCACCACTGCCTCTGTTACTGTAGTACGGGCGTGGTGCCCCATAGCGAGGGTTAGGAGGAGGCGGTGGTGGGGGGTGACCGTAACGCCCTCTCATGTGGCCCCACCCACCAGCACCAGGAGGAGGAGGAGGAGGAGCATAATAACTACGATAATGAGGTGGGGGAGGAGGAGCATAATAACCACGATTGGGAGGTGGATAATAACGACTAGAAAAAGAACAAAATATAATAGAATTAATAACACTGTGTAGTGTAGTGAGAGCACTGTATAGCAGAGATTCATTTACATATAAGGTTGGTACTTGGTAGATGCTGTGATTTCAAGCACTGGAAACAAGAGGCATGTTCTGATGTATTTGGGTTTCCAGAAACATCAGCAATAACTAATATTACTTACGATGAAGATCCATAGGCTCCATACCCATAAGGACTTGGCTTAGGACGAGGTGAGCTATAGCTCCTTCCCTTTGACTCATAGCGTGGTCTCTTTGATGGTATATAAGGAGTGGGTAGACCCAGGGCATCGTCCTTGTACTGACGTACTATCTTATCAGAGGCTGGCCCATATATCTCAGAGAAATTAATCTCATCAAAGACGCCGTCATCCTCTCTTGGTATATGGAAATTGGCTATTGTGTAGAAAAAAAGAGAAAAAGTAATTGTCTCCAATACAAAAAAATTATGCATCAATTATTTCATATCAACGCAAAGGTGCAATCAGAGGCTAAATTGATGAGAGTCATTGACAGGGTTTCCCATAAAGCATGCTAAGCAAGCTAATTTCATCTAAACAGCATGCTTCATGAGCTGACAAGCACTAGAATGCACTGTAGCTTATAGTGCTTTTTGAGTACTTTAAAAATTCATTAAAAAAATAATTTTGGTCGGAATCAACTTAAACTTGCTACATAACATAAGAATGTCTATATGTATCAGAAAAAATTATTAAAATGGAGATTTCTTTCTTAGCCGTTTTTGGCGAAATTTGGCGAAAGGCACTGTACTATAGTACAGGGACCTTAAGCCAATTTTGGAGCAATTTTAAAAATTCATAAAAAATCCAATTTTAATCTGAATCCACTCAAACTTTCTACACAACATAAAAATATGTATATGCATCAGAAAAAAATTATAAATATGGAAAATTCTCCCTTAGCCATTTTTGACAAAATTTGGCTGAAGGACCCTGCACTATAGTACAGGGCATTGGCCCTAATTGTAAGTAGCTTAAAAATTAGAGAACTATGCCTAAGTTTTCTGGGAAACCCTGGTCATTGATGATCATATTACACTTGCTTTACGCTGTATAGCACTTATTTTACATTTCATGGGACACAAACTAATCGCAACACTGAAAGGAATTACAAACACTAAAGAAGACTGCAAAGTTGGATTAACATTATATTAACACTGCATGACAATAGCAATTCAAGAGAAGCACTAGTAACTAATGATGCCTTATACCAGCTAGTCTATAGTCTACTCAATAAGTGCTATACAGTGTGTAAAAATGCCCCAACAATAACTGTAACCAGCACATTCAAATAATATGAGGCATATATGCAGTTATCGCTCTTACAAGAAGTAACAAACAAAAAAATAATTATATAAATGCAAATATAATTAATACCATACCGCACAGTACACGGACGACTGAATGACATGACCACCATTTCCATGTTTCCAGTTGTGTTGTTTAATTCCAAGTCAGAGAAGAATTAAGGACCTCTCAATCACTCATTAAAGCTGTTTCATGAAACATCTTTTATACAGGAAGCAATGGAGTCTGTAGCTCCATTGACTCCTGTACAGAGTTGCTTCATGAAATAAAGTTTCATAGTGTATGGCAGCTAGCCTTTATACTCTCAACTCTATACATACAATACACTCTAGATGCACAAAACATCAACAAGAATCAAGCAAAGGTCAATTTATCTAAGCATGTGCATGTAATATTTACAGGTCGTTGAGTTTGCAAACTGAAGGCAACATTTCTAGTTGTACATCTGAAACATCTCTCAATTCTCTCAGTAAAGTAAGTTGCTCACTTGCTTCATAAAATAAAAAAGATCATTCATAAAAATTTTTCATTGAAAGGTAGAGGCCGCAATGTACCGTATAGCAGGTTTATTTCACGAATGTAATTTTTGTGAATGACTTGTATCTGGAGGTTCACAGAATTAAATTTCACAAATTTCCACTTTTCTGCCATCTTTTACAGTATGAAACTGATTTTCAAGAGAAATTCATTATCCTCAAAAAATCGCTATACGGTTAATACATGTAAAATATGCCTTTAGATGCTTATTGCTTAAGACTGGTTTCTGTATTGCTGTGGCTGTTAAATGGATATAATCTTAAGATCTCTAGTCTACATGCAACTCCATCATCATTATTACCAGGTTTTAAAGCTGTTGGGGAACTATGTGGAAACTATCTTTTCGTATACTATATAGCTGTACAGATATCTTCCCTATTTTCAAAAATTTCAACACATAATACTTCTTTCCTTTGTATCCAGTAGCCATTAGATGAACTGAAGTGATAACAAAACATACATTAATGACTTACCTAGTAACAAAATGATGATCAGCAGAGAACCAATGGGTTGCAAATTCTGTTATTTCATTTATTAATATGCTAAGTACAGTATAATGCTGTATACTATAGACTGTATATACTTATAAAATAAAGCTGTTTTTATAAAAGCCATTCGATCATATCCTCTCTAATATGCTTTTCAACACTTGTACATGTACATATTCGACTATCGAAGGAAGTGGCAGTTAGCTGAGTCCAGACAGTAGTCACTGCTGCCTTACCTTAAACTGTAGCTCAATCAAACTAGTAGAGAAGAGGGTAAGATCCAACCTTGAAGAGAACACACAATTTCATTAATTGCACATTAGAATAAATAATAAATAACATTTCTCATGAACAATGATCTTTGCGAATAACAGATAGAATATGCTAGATGTGAGTAATTCCAGTACATCTTAACAGAAACAAATAACGCCAGCACTGATAAATCTCACTGATGAGTAAGGGCAAAGTTCTGTGGCTATACCTTTCAAGCAAAAATAAATGACGCGTACTTGAAACTACTAAGATTTGGTTTCATAAAGAATAACCTGCCATTCTAATTCAATGCACATTGAAGACAACATGCAGGCACCATATGTTGCACAGAATCAAATCTTACAAGGCACACGTATGCCCAATGCCAAATCCAAGACGTTATGCTTTTAAAATAATACTTGTACGTACCTTTGAATGCATCAATGACATTTTGAGGTACTTCCATGCAGCATCCTTCCCTTATCCTGTCAACCCTCCTCTTCCTCAGCTCGTGATGAGGTGGTATCACTACCAACGCTTTGCGGGAAAACCCTTCAAAGTAACTCATTTTGGTCTTTTGTGAGTCAGCATACACATTAATCTGGAGAGAAATGAAGACAGTTGAATAATGCATGAAAAAAAGATACATGTACATGTAAATACTGTACATTGAAGGTTGTGTACAAGTACCGTATAGCGGAAAATTTTGGAGGGACTAAAATTTGGCGAATTGCTAAATTTTGGTGATTGGCGGATTTTAATTTGGCGAATTGGTGGCCACGTGCATTGAGCATGCGTATAATGGCTCAAAATGGCGGGTTTAATTTTGGCGAATGGCTATCAAAACGCCAAATTCGCCAAATTTAATTCCCTCCAAAATTTCCCGCTATACGGTATGCTTGCCTGATCAATAATATAATTTCCAGGCATGTTCGATGCCAATAAGCACAATGTGTTCACCATTGGAGCAGTCAATAAAACAAACTCATTCCAATTAGTCATTGATCTTCTCTTCTTTGACTAAAAAATAAAAGAATAGACCATCAAGGTTAATTAAGGCTTTGAGCTTTAACATTAATCAATACAAGTACAATAGCAATTAGCTAACCAGCATTCTCTCCAATAGCTGATAGGGGCCAATTATCCTAAAAGCCTTATCAAAATTCTTTGAGGCATGTCTTGAGGCCCAGTGTGTCTTCCCGCAGCCTGGCAGACCAACCATCATGATGACTTCACACTCGTTCTTAGACAACGGCTTGTTGGGTACACACTCTCTCTCTTCCTCTCCTGCCTCTTGTAATGGACGGTAGGTCTCATCAGGAGGAGGATAGTAAGGCTCAGGGTTTCCTCCAAAGTTAAAGGAGACACGATAATTCCTGGTAGACACGTGAGGGAAGAGAATCGACTCTGAGTTTAATTCCAATAAATTGAATGCTTCAGTCTGACTGACTCCATTCTTTGTGAATAGGATGGTCCTAGAATCATCAGTCAGTTTCTAGAAATAAAAATAGTCATCAAAGGGGGAAACCACATTAATCAATAGGCATTTAGCTACATTTAACTACTTTACATTATTGTAACAGCACAGAAGTAGCAATTATAGTAATTTTAATGTAACTGTCTAATAGACTCTAATTCTGTTCTTAGAACTAATGTAGCCATTACTAGTAATCAATCTAATACTCACCACATAGCATCCAATGACATCTCCTTCATCAAAAGTCTCTCCATAGTCTTCAGAGTTGGAGCGTGTTACCTTCTTCCCCGAGCTATCGTAAGCAAATGAGTTTTTATCATCTCCAGCAATCGTGTCGCTGTCCAGGGACGACCAGCCGACCCTTACATTGTGTGACGGCTCAGTCTTTCGTACTATCTCGCCCTCTCCTCCTCCATTCTCATCTTCTTCCTCAATATCAACAGGCAGTTTCTCCTCAATCTAAAAACAAACAAATAAACAAAATGGACATGTCACAATGCTTAAATGACAATGTACATTGCGTACACTATACATGCATATGCCACAAAGTATATGTATATGAAATACAGTACATGCACTTCTAAAATGACAAATAATACTGACAGTCCTGTACATGTACCAGGCCGGTTACATACTTTGCATTCAAAGTAATAAGATCCTGATTTGACGCCCCAAGTTGCTTTAGAGCTTGCCCTCAAATAAGCAAAGCCTCCTTCAGTTAGTGGAGCACCTCCTAGACCATCAGACGATATGATAAAGTGAAGATCAGACTTTCCTAAAAAGAAAAGAAAATATGTAGCCATGTAGCTGAACTATAAAGCTAGTAAAATAATGGAAGACATTATAGTCACTAACAATTACGTGTAACCATGTAGTGTACAACCATGTACTATACTTACTAGGATTCAATGTGACACTAGCAGTAGTATCTTCAGGTAGCAGAAAGAGACTACTACATATCTCTTTTATTGACTCGTCACTCCAATCAGCAACTGATTCTGGATCAGGCACAGTTTGTGGATCAACCTTTGTCTCTTCTTTCTTGCTATCTCCATCCAAGCCCTCAGACTCCTCTCTTATTCTCTTTAATCCTCTGTCTTCTAAAAGTTATAAAAAAGCATATTACAGAGTACATACTACTACTATACACAATCAGCATTGCTTCAGGGACACATAAAGTCATAATGATACATATAGGTTCAGGACTTCTTAGAGGATTAAAAATCATAAAATATCAATGTAAAGATTTTCATCACTACCCATATGCAATGCATACATGTCATATATAAATCAATTTAAAATCATATCTAAGTTAAACTTACCTGATCCTTTCATGTCCACATCTTGATTAGGTTTCTCTTCATTGTTCCCTTCCATTCCAGACTCTGCTGCCATTGCTTCACTCTTTGCTTCCTCGCCATCTTGTGTTGATGCCCCTCCACTGCACTCCATTGATTCCTCTTCCTTTGGTTGAGCTGAAGAATCATCAACAAATGTTACTCCATCAGGTACGTCTGCTAATGGTTTCACTTCTGGTTCCTCTTCTTTAGCTTCTTGTAATGTAACAGGTTCTTCGGCTGGAGGAGGTTCTTCATCTACTGTTGGTTCTTCCATTGGCTCTTCAGTTTTTGTTTCTTCTTTGATACTTTCTTGAGGTTCCACAGTAACTAGTTCGTCATCGTTTGTCGCTTGTGATTCTTCTTCGGATTCCTCTTGCTTTATATCATCATCTTGATCATTAGCAACAGCTTCTTCTTCTTCTTCACCGTCATTCCCACCTCCTCCTTCTTCGTCTTCTTCTTTCACATCTGCTTCATCATCCTCAGTTTTTTCTTCTTCTTCTTCTTCTTGGTCAGGGGTATCATTAACAGGAGCCTACACATACAAGAATAATAGCTAATGTATACAAACTCATTTACAAGTCACTCGTGTACAAGTACACAACTCAACACTCTAAAATAATCTAATGGGACCATCAACTTACATGGCATTGAATTCAATCAATACATGTACGTATACAGTACGCCTTTTTATACAACCAACCGTTACCACACAATTACACAAAGTACTCATTAAATTGGGCGGAGCATCATATTATAATAACGTACTTCGTCACTTTGAGGAACAGCAGGCTCATTGGCATCTCTGTCAATATCAACTTCTGAATCACCTAAAGAGAAATAAAATGTACAAAGTGATACAAAAGGTAAGCTGTACCTTCTTCATCAGCAGGTTCTTCAGGTTCCTTGTGATTACCAGTCTCTCCTTCAGCCTCCATTGCTTCTTGTAGCCTTTGGGCCAGCACAGCCTTTACCCCGCCCAGCCCAAGGCCTCGTTTCTTGAGCTCCTCACGTAGCTCTGTTACCTTGAGCTTCTGGACATATTGCTCGACGTCTTCAGACATTGTAAAGATGTGAAATAAAAGTGGAAGAAGATGAGAACTGCCTTTGCTCTGTGGCTGTAAAAAACGTGATTTTACTGCGCATGCGCACTCTTAACCTTGAGCCCCGCCCATTTTTGCATAGCAACCAAACATCCAATATGGCCGACCTTGAGCAAGCTCCAAGTGTTCCAGAAGTACAGAAAAAAGAAGCTGATCCAGTCATTCTGGAAATAAATCAAAGGTTCTAATAATAATATAAAAATAATAAAGTAGACCTACATAAAGATATCGCTATTCACTGCTTATTTGACCTGCACAGTGCACATTAATTCATTAAACTTGTTCATGTAGGATCGAGGAAGCATTTGATATATTTGATCATGAACAAAACAAGACTGTTGATGTTAGGGAGGTTGGTACAGTCATTCGATCATTAGGCTGCTATCCAACACAATCTGAACTCAACGATATGATACAAGTAAGCAAAAAAATGTATAATTATATACCATTAATTTATGCTCATGATGTGATGAAGACCCTTGTTATATATACACACTGATGCATGGTTTCCTTGCTGCAGGAGATAGAGGAAGAAGAACCAACTGGTTTCATACTCTATGACAAGTTCCAGCCAATGATGGCAAGAGTCTTGATAGAAGGTAGATACAAGCCAGTCTCTGAGGAACAACTTCTCAAAGCATTCAAAGTAAAAAATAAAAATACACCTGCACATACAGAACACAGTCTTTTAAAATAATATATTTTACTATAGTCTAATTAATAGGTGCTGGATAAGGACAAGAAGTCATACTTGACACCAGAACAACTCAAGGAGTACATGACAACTGAAGGAGAAGCATTTCAACAAGTTAATAGACATTCTTTTTAAAAATGTTATCATTATTCTCTCTGTCATGTATAGGAAGAGATTGAAGAGATGTTGCAAGCATCAGTCGATCCTGAAAAGAAAACAATTAACTATCATGAGTTTGTGACATTAATACTGGGAGAAGAGAACCAACCGGGCTAAGCTTTCTGAGAGAGAAAATTCACTGTAATACTTTTGTGTTTTATGGATCAAGACAACATAATACATCTATACCATGTTTATTAACATTATTTATCAAAATAAATGCAACTAGAGAGAGAGAGAGATACACACATACACACATAAGTTATATAATCCATTCTGATACTTCAATGCCTTTCCTGTTAATCCAAGGTGATCTGGCAGTATTGATACCACGACTGCTCATCGACTGACTTTTAACAACATGCCTCCTTCCTTTTCTAGAGAAAATATAACATTAATTTAAATACATGTCACAAGTACATGTACATCAATATGCCGGGTTTAAATATATTTTTTTCACATGTCACAAAAAACAAGCATCAGAAATACTAACACTGGTACACTGATTAGATATGTAAAATTAGAGCAATTACAATTAATATACCATAATGTACTATTAAATTATGCATTGACAATGTTGATGATCATTGAAAATTCCTTTAAAATTTAACATAAAATAATGTATGCGCATCATAAAAGATTTAAATGTAAAATTTTTTCCTAGTCATTTTTTGAAAAAATTTGGTCAGTGACCCTGACCCTGTATAAACTTTTACCCAATTTTATGAGCAACTTAAAAAATTTATTAAAAAATCAAAATTTAATCGGAATCTGCTCAAACTTTCTACATAACATAAAAACATGTATACGCATTAGAAAAATATATATAAAATAGAAAACTCTCTCAAAACAATTTTGACAAAATTTGGGGACTTTGGGCCAATTTTTGAGCAACATTAAAAATTCATAAAAATCCAAATTTAATCAAAATCTGCTCAAACTTTCTACACAACATAGATTATGCTCAGAAAAATAATTATAAAAAGAGTATTAGTGTAAAAGTATTATCCTATTGATATCACCACCTTGCATTACTAATACATATTACATGTTTGACTATACTGTAAATAACTAAATTTTATTCCACATAAACGTATGATAATTTACTTGCTAATATTCCTGTCATTTTCAGTACTTGGGGTAGCATCACTTGTTGGAGTCACTTTCATTGAATTAGCTCTCCTACCAATGCTACCACTGCCATTACTCCCAGTCTTTACTCCTCTTGTTGTTGAAGAATTAATGTTTGAGCTTTCGTATAGTTTCCTTCTCAGAGGAGTCTCCCTGTCTCTTCCATTCTCCACAGCACAAAGATAACTATCATTATTAGTCACAGTCTCAGAAGTACTGCTGGTTCCTGTGGAAAGAGAGAGGAGAGGAGAGAGAGAGGAAGAATAGAGAAATAAGAAGGGGAAAACAGAGAAAGAGAATTAGTCAATTAGAGTGAGATAGAAATATTATTAATTTATTATCATAAAACTCAGACTATCAATGTTCAAACGATATCAAGACACACACAAATAGATAGAGTGTTGTGTACATATAGCCAATATAGGGAAGTATCTCATTCAAATAAAGCAAAGAAAGCAAGACTATCCAGTTACGCCAGTATCAACTCTTAAGGAATGATACTAACAGCAGGTGTCACCACAATATCATGTTATATCATTAGTGAATACCTTTAATATGATTTTGATAAAAAACTAAATGACAACACAATCTGCTGTGTGGTAAATGCATTATGCTATCCCCTAATACACACTATCAATCAATGAAGATACATACATGTACATGTACATCAAGTAAGAGTGTAACAGAGAACAAACTCTACGTGTAGATGTATGTGCATTTTAAACATAAAGGATCAATAGGTAAACCTTTAATCATGTAATCATCCTCAGGTCTCCCTCTTACTGTCTCCTTCTTATGCTTCCTCTCCAATGGAGTGGATGAAGCTAACTGTGCACGATTAGATACTGATGATGATCCCAGCCTACCACTAGTAGCAGTGCCACTGCCCACTGGACTGAATGTGAACGGCTTAGGCAGCAACTCAAACCCGCCACAATGATACCCTGACTGGCCAAACTGGACTTGTCTCCTCTTTCGGGAGTTGTGATCAGTCAAAACAGGTCTGACCAGTTTAACCGGTTGAGACCCAGTGGGAACTCTCTCCACAGGAGGCTGGAACGAGTAAGGACTCGGGCATGCTCTGACAACAGCTGGGGCGGGGTTCCTGCAATATGTCCTCCGGGTTCTTGAGACTAACTTGTAATTACTTGATAAAGGACTCTCCATGACAGCATCAGTGGCAGACACTACATGAGGACTAGCAGAGGGAGATGCTCCATGGCCTACTGGAGTGTGGAGTTGAATATTATTATTTAGACGAGAAGCAATAGAGGTGGTGAGTGGGGATATTGTTAATAAGTCAAGGTTAGTGGTTGAGTTTAGTAATGGTGAAGGAAGAGCACTTGGTGGCCTATCGTCATTGCTTGATACTGGCTCCACCTCCTCCTCCTCTTGTTGTTCTTGTTCTTTTTGTTGTGTACCTTCTGTATTATCATTTGACAGTAATGGAACTGTATTAAAAACAAATAATAATAATAAATAATAATAATAAAGAAATCACTACCGGTATTGGAAAATTCAGACTACATGTATGAGATTGCCAACCAAAATATTTCTAATCACATTACCGACAAACATGTACATTTGTGTACATGTACAAATGTACAATATTAGGGTACAATTTATCATACATGTACATGTTTCATTAATACACTAACCGTTTTCAACGTTTTTCTTTGCTTTACGAAGGAATGGATATTTTTTCTTCGACCTGGTTCCTTTATTGAAGAGTTTCTTCCTTATGTTAGGATTGAATGAAAAAGAAGATGACGAACTATTTCCACTCTCATTGTGACCGCTAATGTCAGAGGAATCATCAAGTGCCATTCTTTTGGAAGCAGTTGGTCCCAAGGCATCAGGAGAATCATCAATGGAAGTACTGGGAGAATAAACGCCCTCTATAAACAAATAAATGCTCATTATATACACATTGCCATTGGAGTTTATATATTTTAATAAAATAATAATAATAATAATCGAATACTTTAAATAATAAATCAAGACTCTATATCTAACAAACATGGGAATCTGAAAGTTCAAATAGATCAACTGACAGCAATACATGTACATGTACATGTATATACATGTACATGTAGGTGTACATGTACATACACTCATTCAATGTCATTCTATATGTAAGCCTAAACCATTATTGAAATGTTTAATAGTTTGTGTGTGTGAGAGAGTGTATGTGTGGGCATACATGTAATAATAATGTACATATAATGTTACAGACTTTAAACTGATCTGAGTAACAATGAGAAGTTAACATGCAGTGTAAATGAAAGTACATGTACTGTAATGTATACTTACATGTATATTGCATGTACATGTACATATGTACATGTGTATACACATTCTTCACATAGTGGATATTTGGCTGGCCCTAATTTCATAACTTAAAATTGTTGTTGGCTCAATGATACACATAACATTATTGAAGGAGCCAAATAATACAGATATGGCAAAATGCTTATTATTATGAAGACCTGTTCAAGAAAGGCAGCACTCAGCCTTCATTTTACAAACTACATGTATACGTACATGCAAGTTTCCTAATTCCTCTATACATGTATCTTTTTAGGTATAAAAGACAAGTGTATTAAATTATAAGTACATGTACCTTCTTTATTCTCTCCTCCTCCTCCTCTTATTTTATTCAATGTTCCTCGTAATAAACTCGAGACTGTTTCACGAGTTGAGAGGCTCTTCTTCCTCTGCTTATTCTTGCCCCTAGAGGCTCCTCCTGTACTGTATTGGTTCTTCAATGACTGAGTGTGTATCTCGTTAGAGAGGACATCAATGACCAACGGTACTTGACCAATTAAATGATACTGATCAATAAGAACAGTGGTTATACCTAATAATGACATTAATAATAAATAATCTTAATACATTAAAAGCATGAATGTACAGTACACATATTCTTTCAAAATCCACTATTGGTAATAACAGGTATTACTCTTGGACTCTCGGTATTAAAATGTGTGTTAAGTGTTTCCATAAACTTTACTTGTCATGCTCTTAATGTCACCAGGCCCTACTCCCCCACCTCCTTTTGTATTTTTCTTTCCTTTCTTGGTTTCTTGTAATGAGAATATGTTTGGAGTTAATACAACAGCTAGACTGTTGCTGTCCATACGACTATCATTAGAATGTACAGCAACATCATGAAGGAGATTTGTTAGGATCTAAAAAAGAATGGACAATGGACAAATTGAAAAGAAAGAATATTTTATGAAAATTCTATTGTGTAATTGCTACAGTGAGTTCTGTTCCATTGCTACCTGTAGGCAGAGTAGGTGTTGTGTAGGCAGTAACAAGCAGGACATTAATATAGCTTCAGTTTTACTGATTGAGTGACTGTCTTGCTCTTTTTCATCACTTAGCAACTCGTTACACTCTAGCAGTACTAATGATAGGCTATCAAGAGAGAGGAGAGAGAAAGAGAGAGAGAGAGAGAGAGAGAGAGAGAGAGAGAGAGAGAGAGAGAGAGAGAGAGAGAGAGAGGAGAGGAGAGATAGGGATAGAACAGGAGAAAGGTAATTTAAGAGAAAGGAAATCACTGTGTGTGTGTGTAATAGATAGCTAAAAAAGAAGTTTAACAACAACAACAAGATAACAAAATATACATATACACTGTATATGTATACACACACACACACATCTTTTATACATACATGTACATGTAGATATGTCCCACTCCCAACAATTACTAATATCTTTTTTACAATATATGTACATGTACATGTATTGCTTGTTATATTTACCTGTGTGTAAGTAAAGGGACTGGCAATTCTCTAAGATATTGTTTCAAGAGTGATGCCACATCATGAGGATCGGCATTACCAGGTATATCAGCATTTCCTTCTTCTAGAAATAACTGTGTGTGAATAATAATAATAATAATAATAGCCTAAATACTGGTAATAATAGGGGACAGTACGTCATACCATCATGACACATAACACACGTAACTTGATGTACATGTACACATAAACGTTAGATGTGTGACTTTGTAAAATAAACAGAAACAGATTATGTGCTTGTGGATAATTTCTTACTCTTAATTGTTTTTGTCTGACACATGATCCAGCTTTACGAAACAAGCCTTCAGTTTTAACATGATTCCTCAAAAACTCGATTGACGTCACAAAAAACCTATTGTACATAAGGAACCCGAGATGACAGAATCAATTAGTGGCGTACACCCACTCACTTTGGTAAATAACAAGGACTGCCATTAGTCTCGGTCACTCTTCTTTCTTGTCGACCATCTTCTAAAGACAAACCAAATATCTTCCCATTTCCATTCCCTCCAATAGCTCCTCCTCCTCCTCTTCCCTGCTGGGAAAGGCTCGCAGTATCCACTCCATTCTTACGGAGGGTCTGTATCACTGCTTCAGTCACCGACTCTTTGTGAGCTGAGGAGAATATGTCCTTCCTCGGCTGCTCTACCTCCATTGCTTCTTCTTCCATCATTGGCGAGGAGTCCATTTTTAATTTTTAAAGAAAGCGGGAAACGAGAGGGTTAAAATTTCAATTCAGTTGTTGAGTTTTATTAACTATTTAAAATAGTTAAATAAAATAACAATTAATTAAATTTTGTTGCTAAGATAGCAAGCAACAGAAACACACAGTAGTATAATGGGTAATAGGAAAAGTCTATTTGATCAAGATCGCCTCAATGCCTATCAGGAGTGCACTTACTTCACAGAGAAACAAATTAAGAAGCTTTACAAGCGATTCTCATCTCTCAATTCAAAGAAGATTAACCCGAGAAAAGCAAACGTAGATGCAAGGTGCCCTCATTCATAATGCAATGTATCATTCAAATCACTTAACATAGTAACTTAATACTTGAGTTGTATACTTATCAATGTCATGTCACAGGCTATCGTTCTCTGAAATGCAGCAGCTCCCAGAATTAAAAGAGAATCCTTTCAAGGATAGAATCTGTGCAGTGTTCTCAACCAATGGCAGGGGAATATCATTCGAAGACTTCCTTGACATGTGCTCCGTTTTCAGTGCACGTTAGTATTAAGAGAGAGAGAGAGAGAGAGAGAGTTGCAGAATGTGCTAGAGTTCTCTCCTCTCTCTCTCTTACATATACTATATGCATATAGATGCTCCTTGGGAACTGAAAGCATCTTATGCCTTCAGGATATTTGATTTTGACTCTGACGCTTTTCTTAGTTCATCTGACATTGAACAAATATTAAGCTGCATCACAAGTAATTAATCATTAGCATATACTATACAATAGCTATTATGAACAGTATGACACCTCTAATAGGTAGCAGTTTCACTGATGAAGATATGTCTACAGTGGTGGAGTATGTAATGAAAGAGGTGGACATTGATCAAGATAAAAAACTCTCTTATCCTGAGTTCGAGCACGTTGTATCCAAGGCCCCAGACTTCACTGAACTGTTTAAAATGACAATTGTATGAAATTAATGAGCCATTGGGGGGGTGAAAGTAAAGGTCACTTGTAACATGAATCATTATGACTGTCTCTGTATACATGTGATAGACATTACATCATTCATGATCTCTATTAACAACTGACATAACACATAGCCTTTGGATCACTTTGAAAGTGTACATGTAAGCCAGATAGAATGATCTTGGCATTCAACAATTACACACTGGATCACTTTGCTGTGTTCTGTAGCCACAACATTAATGTAACATGCAAGCCATGCATGTAGTAGGACTGCAATAACATGTACATGTACTACATTATGTTTCATAAGTATTATTGCACATAGCCTGAGACTTTATAAATGCTTTTCAAGGATTGTTGATTCTAGCCTCACCTAGCTAACTGATAATAACTGAGTGCATATATACCACACTACCTTATTGTTGGAGTAACAGTTAGCCAATCCTCATTCCTTTATATGTGTATTAATGTAGATATACATAGCCACCTCACCTCCCACACATTGTACTACCACTCTACACCTAATTCAGCAATTCTTGTCACTTGTAGCTAGAGTACTACAAGTTGTATTTGTACATTTGTAATTAAGCAATTCTATAATTAGCTGCTAACATCATAGAACAAGACTACTAAGACATGTAAACACACCGAGTCATTCTACACTATGTAACAATCTTAATTAATGTTAAAATAATATTTTATTATTAAATAATATTCTCAAAAATTGATTAAAAAAGAACTCAAAAGAGACTCATAACACACACAAAACAAAAACAAACAACGGTTAACTGTAAACAGAAAAACTGATTATGAATGATAAATAATAATAACAAATTAACAATAGTGAAAATGAAAACATTCTAAAAATAACCAAGTACATGTACAACTTTCAAATAAATCACACATAAAAGAAATCAATGTAACCCTAGTACCTTTAAAAACTACCACTCTCTCTCTCTCCCTCACTTACTGTTACTAGTCAATAGATAAATCAGGGAACATCTGTACTTCATACCGATACTGTATCTCATACTTTACCCACGTTTCTGGTGTAGATGCACCTTCCACTTCGAAGCTCTTGACTGCAATACCAGTAGATGTCCCAGGAACAGTGTACGTTACCTCAGCTTTCTCATTGACCATGTCTGGTTTCTGCATCCCAGGCTTGAGCATTATATCACAAGAGAAAGTGTGAGGTTGTGATGTAGTGGAATAGGTCCCAATACGCCACATTATAGCTTGGTGCTCTGCCTCGTAGCGGGCGCTCCCGAGATGAGTCTCAATCCTACACTCTCTTGTCTTTATCTTACGGCGGAAGCTCCCACGAAGACTAGCAGTCGATCCGATTGTTTGTTGCTGACCAAACTTGCCCTCTGTGAGAAATAGAGAGCTCCAGGAGGTCGGTATGGGGAAACGAATGACGAGATTAGTTATTGGTCGTTGGCGTAGGTTGTGTTTCTTGCGAACGATGAAAGAGGACGATATCTTGACGTTATGCTGTGTCTGATGATACTCCATCAGACAGGAGACGTTAATAGGAGGAGATATGTACGGGTCAATCGAGCAGCGGAGCAGCTCAAAAGTCGATCCATCAACAGGTTGGAACTTGATCTGACGCGAAGACCCATACAAGTCTTTGTTGACACAAGGATGGAGGACTAGGTCTTGGAGTCTGACCTGTCTTGTCATGCCCTGAGTGAGGACACTCTTTCCTTGAAGGAGAGTGGCCTCTATGTTATTGAGTACTAGTTTGCAGTCGGGGGCTCCGCTAAGGAAGGCTTGTATATACATCCTAATGAGGGACTTTCTGTCCAGGACCGCTCCATCACAGTTCATCAATATATCCGAGGACTCCTTGACGTCGACGAAAACCTCGTTTACTCTGTAAGCCACACCCCTGGCTCTGGTGACTGGCAACTGGCGAACGGCTTCATTGACAGCTTCAAGAATACTTTGAATGACGCTCAGATCATGTGAGCCGATCTTGTAGAGGGTTTTGAACCGAGTCACGTGTTCCATTAGAAATAGACGCTTGACCGATCGTTTCTCTTGGACAATGCTCTGCTGGAGTTTAATCTGATGGAGTTTGGTGTTCTTGTCATAGGAGCGTGGGACGGGATCAGTCATTTTATGATTGTGCTGTAGAATGACGTCCTCAACTACAGCAGGACTGATGCTACTCTTACGACCCGGAGAAAGCATTGCTCCCTTCTTTATCGAGAGCACGCCTTTCTTGACAGAGACACGAACAGGCAGCCATTTTGTTTTGGTCCCCGGGATCCGCTTATTCAACTTAAGATGGACATCCCACTCTTTGTCTAGTTTTAATTTCCGTGTGAGGTCATCCTCGTTTGAGAAGGCTCCCTTCTTGTCAATGTCAAGACTCGTGTTACTAAGTCGCCTTTGTTGTCGCAAGGCGTCCACTATCCTCACAGCTCTATGGGTATCTGCCCTCATGCTCTGTGTCCGTCTGAAAGGAAGAGACTCCTCATCTTCAACAAACGGGGCATCAGTCTCTTTGAACGTGTCATGAAGTGCGGTCCATTCTGATTGGTTCGTCTCCCGATCGACTGCACATTGAGGATCTGATGCTGCGTCCAGGTCTTCAGTGCTCTTGATGAGACGATTCGTTGTTTCGTTAAGACCTGCCCCGCCTTTCTTCTTGACGATGATTGCATCATCGTCAAAGCTTTCCCACTTGCGTGTGGGTTTCTTGAGTTTCTCAACAACAGGATTGTTCTCTTTGCTCTCGCTCTTTACTTTCGTCGACTCATCTTCTTCGTCATCATCATCATCATCATGTTCATCGTCAGAGTTGGCGGGTGTGTCGGAACGATCAGGAACAATGTCAAAGTTTTCCCAGGGCTCGGTCCTCTCAGAGGGGATGGCCCCATTCTGGGCAGTTGTGATTGCCTCTAGGCTTGAAGAGAAATCGTCAGAAAAACGTTTCTTAGCTGTGTCTGCTTCAGCTGGGAGGGTTTTTGAAGGAGACTCGTCCCTCGAGGGAGAAGGAGAGCCAACAAAACTGTCGACAAAACCTCCTCCATCCGTCACACTCTCAGCCATGGCTTTTTATGATATTTCGTTATTTTCTGTTGAAGAGATTGATATAAATAAACAGGCGCACAAACAAACAGGCAACACAATGTGCACAACTCACTGTGTATAGATAGGCTTGGAAGGTGGAGTGGGAGTTTGGTTTATAATAAATCTATCCGCATATGGTCTAGTATGGTCAGGGTTGAGACCTTCTTTCCTTGCGGTCTGGGCCTGAAAATTCCGAGGAACAAAAAGAGGGGGATATCAAGTAGCTAGGCAACCAGTATCAAAACCTTTTCTCTACAAGAAAGGAGCTGGAGAGCGTAAAAGGAAAGAGGTACTAATGACGCATTATCTAATGAACAGGAAGAAGGTGTCCATTCCAAGACAGCCACAGGAATTTCGCCTCACGGGATTCCACGTGACTACTTCCTGTTAACCCGGAAGTAATAGGCGGTAACTTCACTTTGTCTCCGTATACTTCCGGTTGTGCTGCTGCTGCACAAGGCAGCTCCACCCAAGTTAACCTTGCACCTCATCTCTCTCCATCATGGCATACCCAGGAGAAGGCTATCGTATGTCAAACTATGGACGGAAGACATACAGTCCCGAGCAAGTCAAGGAGATGTGGAGAGAGAGCACAGAAAAGGAAGCAAAAATAGCCAAAAGCCATGATGCCACAAAGAAGCTAGCTGAGAAAAAAGTATGTGTATAAACACAAAACAAGTGTGCAAACTGATTAGCAAAGTGATAGAAATGCCACTAACCCCCACTATTAGTGTATTGACCACAATGGTCTTGTTTATTGTTTTGCAAGAATGCAGATAATTGTGGAGTGAAGGGATCGATATCACATTGTGTTTATGTCATCAATGACTCAATATTAAACATTGTGAACTCACAGTATACCGGACAATATATTCTATGCAATAGAATGGGTTGGCATTGTACATTGTTAGTTCAATCGCATGTTTATTTTTTGAGGCATGACTCCCTTTTCGTAGCATCCCATCAAAACCACATCTGAAGCAACAACAAAAAATGTCACTCAGTGTTCTCCATACTCTAATTGACGTCGGTGCTTTTTTCTTTTCCCTGTAGCCGGATTTGAGTAAACCTCGGAGCTATTTTGACAATCAAAAGACGCACAAGAGAGACTATGACTATGATATGACATTTTGTGTAAATGAAGGGTACAATCAGAAGTTAAAGAGAGATGACATGCAGCACACTCAAGTTAGCACCAATACTGAGGCATGCAATTAACGTGCATTATAATTCTAGGGTCTTAACATTAGAGGAGAAGAAGAGAATAAGCCAGTTCCCATTCTTTCCAATAGTGTGTATGGTAAAGGTGCTCCATTAGAATCAATGACAAGAGATTATGTGAGAGTTGCAGTCGTGAGGAGACAGTTCTACCGATCCAGTGGCATAGGCATACAACATTCTTAGCATAGCTTAATGTTATTATTAATTATGATCTGTAGAAATGCTATATATAGATATTTTAGTATAGTGTATGAGCTATGTATGTATCCAGTGGGAGTAGGTGTAATTTGATACACTCCCCTTCTTATAAAAACAAAAAGTAACTGTCAAAAAAAATCGCTTCTCCTCCAAGAGACTGAAGAGAAAGGCAGTGACTTACAGTCTGGTGCCATACTGACGAGCTGATATCATCTGCAAGTTATGCAGTTTCTCCTGGTGGCTTTCTTTTTGGTCCTCAGCTCATGCACTGCTAATAATAAATGCCATGACAGAGGTTTCAATGCCCAAAGATGCAGTTGTTCCACCGCATCAATTGAGTGCATCCCCAGGGGTAGCAGCTCATCTGGTATACTATCTTATTTTCCAGTAGCAACGAAGAAATATGACTCGATTTTATCAATGTAAGTGACAGTTGACTGATGCATGGCAGTGACTTATACATGGCACTGATATTGATGCATCAGTGGCAATGATATTACATCATATTTCTATCTATGGCCAGTAATTAATGGACTGCAAAATAGGGACAAAGAGGGAGTTCGATATTCCATGTAATGCTACTTAACACACTGCTGCTATAGTTATTTGTATTAAAGTGACGAACAAAATTTAAAATTTAGCTGAATGACATGTATCTACCTTTTTTTAGACACATCAAAGGAGCAACATTTACGCACCTCAACAAAAGCCACTTGGAGGCATATCCTAAATTACACACTTTGTATGTTCCAATCCAATATCCATATATTCATTGCATTATTATACAGACAAATACAAGATAGTTCCTTGTCAAGTATATCTGCTGAGGCTTTCAGCTCTTCAACATACTTAAACAAACTGTAAGCTCATTATTATGTTCCTATCAAAAGTTGATTACAATAGGCTGTCTGTATATCAGCTAACCAGTTCATGTGTTCAAAGAATGCGATTGCTACTATATAGACTAATAGCTCTTGAAGTATGCACTGCAGCCTTATTGCAGTTGGTGCATTGTTGTGTAATTGGCATGTAACCATTGAGCTCTTTGCTGCCTTTTGTAGCTCATAAAGCATAATTCCATTGTATTCTTTGATAACATTCTTGTTTTGCTAAGTGTAAATCGTGTTACCATATTATAGTAGTGCAATATATGGACAGCTATAGTGTTACGATAGGTGTTACTGAGTATGGTATAATTAGTTTGTGTCCATCTGTCTGTCTGTATAAACTTATGATTAATGAATAAAATTATTACTACACAGGGTAATGACGGGCAATAGATTGACTGAATTTCCAAATTTGTCTGGTTCCAAAAGATTAGTAAAACTGTAAGTTGCTGCAGGGTTTTTGCATAAAATATTTAATTACTAACTTTTATTTTTTAGTGAATTACAGTACAATAAGATAAGAGACATATCATACGACAAAGTCAAGCAATGCCCTCTCCTTACTTACATGTAAACCATCATTAAATCAACAATGGCTGTCACATACTTTTTCATTTTGTATAGCGATCTGAAACATAACGAAATCACTACATTAAGAGATGGAACATTTCTTGATTCTTGTATTTTAACAACACTGTAAGTGCCAATAGAAATTCATGCATGACTAATGCTTTCAATCTATTCAGTAATGTTTCTGAAAATCCATTGCACACGATTGGCGATAATTTCTTTGAAGGTGTGTCCATGACCAATCTGTAAGTGATTACACATTGACACTCTGTAATGTATCAATTTGTATCTCTGTATCAACAGATTTAATTAATTTGTTTTTATAGGGACTTGTCTTACACTGATATTAGTTCCTTTCCAACAACTGGTCTCCGTCGCTATTTAAAATATCTCAACCTTGATAGATGTAAAAACTTAAAGACCTTCCCTCCCGCAAGAACTGACTATGATCCATATCTCTGCACTGATCTCACCTTTCCATTACTCAAGGAAGTGAAATTCGAGTATCATGCTCTCTGCTGTCAATTTAGAACACAGAAAAGTCTTAAGGAGGTAACATTTAGCAATAATCGATGCCCATCAAGGACAAGATCATTCCTTTTCAGAAGTGCAGATAAAGTAGAGAAACGTAATGCTAATATGCCATCACCATCAACAACGCTGTTACATACTTCATTGTGCTGGAGTAATGGAACTATCATTCCTTCTACTACACCATCTATTGTAATGACTTCTTCTGAGCTGCTATCACTCTCTAGTACAAGCACTGAAATATCATCTCCTACATGCACATCAATAGCAGTAACAGTAACACCAACAGTAACACAGACCCTAGTTTGTATTGGTGAGACTGTTAGCTCAACATCAATTGCTGTCTCAACTACTACCTCAACTCCAACCATCACTTCAACGTCAACCACTTCCACAACTCCAACTCCAACAGAGCCTCCGTTTGATTGTAACACTTGTTATGATTCGGAAGAATGCAATTGGTGTCTTTCAAATGATTGCGAAATAAGTGGATGCGAAAAATACACAACATGCTGTGATGATTTCAAGAAGCGAAGGAGGAGAGACACTCAAGCAAATGAAACAATTATTCTTGCATCTTCTTCGATTATGGACTCTTTAGACTGTTCGAGTGTTCAGGTAACAATAACTCCATCAGTGACTGTCTCTCTAACTTGCTTCCAAGCCTCAACTTTCCCTTCACCCTCTCCAAGCATCACTGAATGCGAGAATGAGCCTTGCAGCAACCTAATCTGCTCACCGGTCGTACAATCAGCAGTGACTAGTGGTTCAGTTACAAGCACTGTTGTAATACCATCATCATCATCATCTTTACCTTCTCCATCATCAACATTACGTAGCTCTAGTTCATCAAGTACCAGTGATCAGAACAGTGCTTTTGTAGGGACACCAACTCCTACATGCACTTCTCTCAATGTCGCTCAAGGATCTTTTTTTGAGGAAATGAAGGATTTTGTGAGCTGCTCCCCAGGAAACGACCCATTCAATCCCTGCACTGATCTTATAGACAATAATCTCCTAAGAGCTGGGATGTGGTTGGTTATAATCCTTTCAATAGGAGGGAATATTGTAGTATTGAGTGCAACACTGTTGTATTTCATATCACGATATTTGAAGAATCATAAGAAACCTCACCTCATGTACTTTTTATACATTAACCTTGCAATGGCTGATCTTTTCATGGGGATATACCTACTAACAATTGCAGTGGTTGATCTTGATACCATTGGTGACTACTCGAGGCATGCTATAGAGTGGCAGACTAGTGCTGGCTGTAGGTTTGCAGGTTTCTGTGCCATCTTCTCCAGTCTACTCTCCATTTATACGCTGCTAGTCATTACAGTCGAGCGTGTATATACTATAAAATTTGCATTGCAGCACAAAAGATTTCACAAGCAAACAGTCACCGTCAGCATATTAGTAGGATGGGTACTGACAATCACACTGTGCATACTACCAATGGTGGGCTTGAGTAGCTATGAGAGAGTAGGCATCTGTCTTCCTTTCGAGGCAAGAGAAACAGCAGACCAAGCTTACATTGTATTAATCCTTGTCTTAACAGGCATAGCAAGTTTTGCCATCATGTTCTGCTATGTTCTATTATTCTATTTAGTGGTATGCAACAATCGATCGATCACAAAGACTCTCTCAGGAAGAGAAGAGCTTAAACTGGCCCTGAGAATGAGTTTACTCGTCATGACTGACTTCGCTTGCTGGGCTCCTATTGCTCTTTTTGGACTCACGGCTGTATTCCAGAAGCCACTGATAAACGTCACTGACTCTAAGATACTAATGGTATTTGTGTTTCCACTCAATTCCTGTCTCAATCCAATACTCTACTCTTTCTCGACTCGCAAGTTTCGCAGCATAGTTTTCTCTGCATTCGACCGATGCAATGTCTGTAAGAAATGTTGCGCAAAGAAACAAATCAAGCAAAACTCAAGCAACGAGGAGTACTCAACTGGGAAGAGTAATTCAAGGCGATCCTCTGAGGACGTCACTGTCAACGGACCGTTTTTAAATCAACGTCAAGCTCACAGGCGTGGGACGGAGCTGTCACTCATCTCTGGGTTTACAACTAGTTCTAGGAGAGGGAGTACACTGAGCGGTGGGTCCGATGAAGAGACTCCTCCAATGCATTCACTGATTCATACGGGCAGACCTGAGAGATCCTCCCAGTCTAGTCTTGGGAGTGACAACAGTTACTTATCTGAACAAGGAGAGTCTGTCATTAATACTTCTACTTCTTCTCTCGGCTCACTCAAGGACAGGAGGTTTAGTCTAGCGAGTCTCTCAGGCCACGTCTCACAGCTGACAGCCTTACCAGAGGAAAAGGAAGAGGACCTTCCCTGTGAGAAGCACAGGGAGAGTACTCACTCGTCAAGCGACTCTTTCAACGAGAACATACGTTTGGAATACAAACCTGTCCTTGATGATCGCAAGCTGCCTACCAACCCATCTTTCATTCCTCTTAATGAAGGAACAACCACAATATACATTAATGAGTGCATTGATGATGATGATGATGATGATGATGATGCTAAAGGACATCAGAGGTCAGAGGAAGAACAGACAATAGTTACAATGTACAATGATGCAGAGGGCATAGAAATACAAGAAACAGAATTGACTTTTACCTGAAAGAGAGGAAGCACATTAAATCAGTCATGTAAACAATCCTTTTATCCTTTTATTTATATCTTTATTTACTTTTATGAATCCCTTCCGTTTATAACATGTATCCATCTCCAGTCATTTCATATTTTCATATTTTTAATAATAAATTCTATTACAGTATTATAAACAGAATCAAAAACAAAACGAAGGCACAAATGTAAAATTTTAACCTTAAAAGAAACTAAAATGAATAAAACAGCTAATAATAATAATAATAATAACAATGATGATAATACAATGATCATACCCTAAACACATAAGAGTCACTGTGAGTTATGTACCTAACCCAGCGATACGGAGACACAGGACGCCCTTTCTCAAATATCCTCAGAAACCTGATCTGGAGTCCAGAGCATATGTACATGGGTATCTCAAACTCCATGCTCACTGAATTTACCTCCTTCTTGGTTGCTTTGGTAACCTCACTCAGATTGAGCTGAGTGAATAAATAAACAAAGGAAGAGACGTCATCATACATGTATGTTACATGCTGCCCCAGGGCTTGTCACGTATGAGTACACTTAACCTCTACTGTTGTACCTTTACTATTGTACATCTACATGCACCACAAATACTTGTAAATGACAGCATTTTACATAGCAATATGGAATAGGCTATAGTACACATACATGAATAAGAATAGGCTATAGTACACGTACATAAATATGGAATAGGTTATAGTACATGTATATGTGTATCATTTGTAATACAATTACACAAGGAGCCGTTAAACTGAATGTAAATTATTCTATCATATAAAGCTTCTGAATACACAATCCTCATGTCCATTCTCCCATGACTCATCATAACACAAGTGAAGCTATCAGCTTACCTTCATTACTAGCTGCTCTTCATTCCCTCCTTCAAGTTTCTTCAGTTTCCAAATGTACATCTTGTCAGGTTCGCGGTATTCAGTGCTGCTCCCAGCACCCAATGGCTCACTAGACACACTGGAATGACAGAGAATAGGCATAATATATTGACACGTGTTTGATATTTTACACAAAGCATGCTAACATTGCTTAGTGAACTAAACAGCACTGGAATGATAAAGAATAGACACATTAATGACATATGCTTGATATTTTACACAAAGCATGCTAACATTGCTTAGTGAGCTAAACAGCATGCTTCATAAACTGAAGACACACTGGAATGATAAAGAATAGACATATTAATGACATATGCTTGATATTTTACACAAAGCATGCTAACATTGCTTAGTGAGCTAAACAGCATGCTTCATAAACTGAAGACACACTGGAATGATAAAGAATAGACATATTAATGACATATGCTTGATATTTTACACAAAGCATGCTAACATTGCTTAGTGAGCTAAACAGCATGCTTCATGAACTGACAAGCACTATAATACAGTACATGGCATTTGGAGCAGTTTTAAAAATTCATAAAAAATCCCAACTTGATCGAAATCAACTCAAATTTTCTGCACAACATAAGAAGACATATATGTATCAGAAAAAATTATAAAAATGGAAAATTCTCTCTGAACCATTTTTGACACTATGCCGAAATCCTGTGGGCACCCTGATTGTAAATTTGATAAAAGGATTATTTCTTTAGCAAATCAAATTCAACAACATAAATAAATACTAAAATGTACACATACCACAATACCACATACGTGCATGCACGTTCATGTACATGTACATACCAATATCTCAATAAGTTCATGTACAGTATAATGTTAATGTCAATATAATGTTAGAGTAAGATTGACATACACTTCAAGTCCTCTAATAGCACACACACTGTACATGTAATACATTCATAGTAAAGCCTACAACCACAGGAATGAACAAGGTCTCAATACCAGACTCCTGATAACATGCACAGTACATTTACATGTACATATATAGCAAGGCTACAAAAGTCGTAGCAGCCATGAATCCTACTAAGTAACGCCACTGCGTTACTAACAATAATAATATCCACTAGATGCTGTCTGGTCTTAGAGGCTACACTACCATTAGGTACATGTGAGTCTACACCACATTCCTATCACTATATGACTTTGATCAAGTTTCAGGCCTAAAGCCACAATAAACTACTGTAGTATTAATAAAAACTGTTATTCCTATCATTAAGAATAGTAATGTACAGTCTACATGATTGTATAGTATACGTGTAGTTATCACAATTATGTTCCCCCACTGTCAAACATATTACTATTACATGAGAAACAATAATGTATTGAGCATTCCCTTGCTCCTATAGCATTAAATAATAATTCCAGAGAGGTCCCAGGTTCACAAGCACTGACAGGAAGCAATTACAAAACCAGATGCTAGCAATTACAAATTATTAATAACACAATAATGACACTCAGAGACTCCTACACCCCACATTACACCAAGCACAGTCATGCAGACATCACACCATATGTACATGCTAAAATAACAGTAACCATACCTTTTAACATACTCATTACAGTAGTATAGCTAGAACAATTGAAAAATTCTTTGCATACGTATATTTCTATATGGCACAGGCACATCCACACTGCAATAATGCAAAGGAACTACATGTACATGTACATGTACATGCATATGTGTGTACATAGAGTACTACATGCACTTAAGAAAGAATGAGTAGTACAAGTGTCCATGGAATTTACAGTCCATTAAAACACCGACAATTAACCCTGTCAAACATAATAATGCTCCCCAGATGTTGAGTCCGGTATGTGCATGTGTGTGTGCTCTGATGATTGTGTGTGTGTGTGTGTGTGTGTGTGTGTGTGTGTGTGTGCATTGAATGGAGTGCATGGATCATTAGTGAACAAATGAGACATGATGAAAAGAGGAAGAGAGAGAGAGAGAGAGGGAGGGGGAGGGAAGGGAAGAGGGGGAGATTTGGAGGAGGGAGGAGGAGTAATAGGGAATGAAATGTGAAAGGAGTGAATAACATGGTTCACCAACAACTGTACATCGTACATACATTAAAGGAATAGGATTCCATTATCAACTATACACATGTACATTGTACACGCACCTGTAGCATTATCATCATTCTTATTATGTGCAATGTAGAGTAATATGTCACTGTACCTGATAGTTGTCTTAGGTACTGGTATCCGAACTACAATATTGGTCCCTGAGGACTTGACTGGCATCTCACATTTTATTCTAACAGTAATACGAAGACTCCTATACATTGAGAGGGAGAGGGAAGGGGAGAGAGAAAGAACATAGAGGAAACAAAAAAAGAAGATAATGAGAAAGTGAAGGAAAAAAATAACAAATTAATGAAAGTAATAAAAGAGGAATGTGGTGGAGAATGAGAGGAGTGGGGGATAGAAATACAAGAAAGATGAAAGTACAAGAGGAAAGATTAAGATGAGGAGAGTGACAGAGTTCACCACCACAAGACATTCATTCAATACTTGTAGTTATATTACATCTTATACATGTATGTGCATGCAATGTATGATATCATCATTATACATGTACATGTACACAGCTAGTACATGTCTCCGTTAAGTAAGGAGGAAGGAAGCATTAAAATAGTCATTGTATACACACCATGTATGCACTAATACATGTTACATCAGAATCGTGTGTACATGTACATATAAAGTAATTAAAATGAAATAAATTAATCGTATTAGACATACATATGTACATGTATATGTATAATAATATACTTCAAAATTACACACACACACACACACACACACACACACACAGAGAATATTATTAAATCTACATTAATACGTGTACACTTATACCAACCTTGGAAACTGTCCATCTTCAATGTTAGTGAATATCCTGAATGGTATTGGATTCAGAATGTCACTAGCAGCCACACGATACTTCATAACAGTGAACTAGTTCAGAGAATAACAAACAATGATACATATAGCAGCTGTCATCATATGCCATCTACTCTTTGACTATAAAACCATTGTAACTGTAGTCTTTATCATAATATACATGAACTATAGTTGCATGATACATGTACATGTACATAGTACAAAATGTATATATGTACCTAGTACAAAATGTATATATGTACCTAATTCATTATTCTCCCTCCCTCCTTCCCTCCCTCCCTCCCCTCCCTCCCTCCCTCCCTCTCTCTCTCTCTCCCTCTCTCTCTCTCTGTCTCTTACTTCTCCATCTTGTGCTCCTATTGAAAGGTTTCTGTCTCTATCAAAGTCTGTCAGGTTTGCCTTTTCGTGAAATGAACAATCCTCCAGGACGACGGATCCTGTTCCTCGTACCATCCTCTCCTCCCGTCCTATCACCAGGTCAGTGTTCAGACCTAAATGTACCTCTGGTGTGTACATGTACATGTACATGTGTATGTAAGTGTGTGTGTGTGTATGTAAGTGTGCGTGTGTGTGTGTATGTAAGTGTGTGTGTGTGTGTGTGTGTGTGTGTATGTAAGTGTGTGTGTGTGTGTGTGTGTGTGTGTGTTCAAGTGTTTTTGTGTGTTAAATGTTTGTGTAATTTTGTGCAAAAATAAAACAATAAAAAATAAACACTGATCAAAGTATTGTTGTGTGATTATTTACAGCATTTTAATATCTTTATTGACTAAAATCAAAATGTAATGCTCAGTACTTTACACGTTGTAACTGCTTAGTAATTATCAGTTAAAATTCCTTAAATTTTCTTGCAATGCAATGAATGCATATACATGCATGTACAACACATGTTTCATTAATGATGAAAAGTGTGTTCCTATGAATGTACTACAAAAAGGTTTATAGTTGTACAATCAACTTAAGTAACATCATTATAAGACCAATGACACATGTACTAAGAATTCAGGATTGATATACCGTCTGTCTGGCCATTACTTAATTTTGCTAGATTACAAATTCACAAAAATTAAATCACGCATAATAATTACACGCCACATTCAATAATACATATTCTTATTACAATTACATGTAAATCCTGAACAATTTTCTAAAACTTTAATTTTCTAAAGCATAAATATCCAGATACACAATATACATATACTTATCAAAACTACATGTACATGTACATGTATATAGCTAACCTGCGTTTCCCCCAAGGAAGCTCCTCATCACCAGTGATCCATCAATATGTGACCTCAGTGTGTGTCCGTTTGATGCTACCAGTACTGTTAGCCGCTCCAAAAGGTCAACAAATATCTCATACTTCTGATCTTTCTATAAAGAAAAAAGAGAAATAATAAAGAAATACATGTAGACTAAGAGATACATGTACTTTTACATGTACATGTACATGTGTAAAAAGGAAGGGAGAGAGAGAGTGTTTTAATAAAGTTAATGTTTAGTATACCATTGAGTCCAGTGATACTGCTATTGGTTTATTAGCAGCTGTTGATGGTAATGTACGCTTTGTACCACTGGAGTCTGAGCCAACAACCACACCCACTGGCTGATTAGAAACGTATGACTTTAAAATCTCAGTATTAGTTTGCTGAGGATAACCAAAATCCTGTGAGAAAAAGGAGGGGGAGAGAGAGGGAAGGAAGGAGAGAGGGAGAGACAAAAGTGAAAAGCAGGAACAGGATAATTATGAGGTGTGACTTGGAATAGCAGCATCAAAAGGAGCGAAGGGTTTGTTTGTAATAATTTGGAACTTGTTTATCATAACAAGGTCACAGACAATGGAACATAAAAGAGACTAACAATTAATAAAACAATTAATACAAACCACACAAGGTACTCATGCAAAGCAAGCACACACTCAAATTATGAAATAAATAAATACACAAAACAAACATGTACAGAGTCTATCATGTACATGTAAGAGCATAATTATCAAGACACAGTCTAATATAGTCTAAAGGCCTTTTCACACTGGCACAGTTTTCAAAGCGCTTTGATGCGCTTTGTTGATACAGTTGAAATAATGCGCATTGATTGTGTTCACACTAGCAGCTGAATCATGTATCATTTGTGTTCTTGTTGCCATTGGTTTACATTGATTGAAGCGCATCACTTCACATCAATCCACCTCTGGAGGTGAAGTGAGAGTGATGCGCATCAATGCGCATTAATTGAAAACCACTCTAGTGTGAACACGATTAATGCGCATCAATGCGCATTACTTTGGCCAGTGTGAAAAGGCCTTTATGTATTATAAAATGAATCAGACATACATGTGTATATTTGTATAAAAATAGTCTAATGTGGTATCATAATGTATTATAAAATGGAAATTTATTCGTGTAGTTAGCAGTTGCCATAGCAGATCCTGTATATACTTTTGAATACATAAACACAGACTGTTCTACTTAAAAAGTAATCACAACAATCAATAATGTCACTAGTGTCTCAAAAGAGAATAAAGAAGAGATAAGAGTACACAATATGTCTGAGAATGCATGTACACTGCTCCTAAATTAAATATCGAGATTTCTCACTAAAAGTTTAAACGCAAGTGTAGTCTAGCAGAATAGACCTAATATTATTAGTTTAAAATCATGTAATAATTATCCACTCTTGGAAACATGTTCTTAATGTATGTCCCAGTACATGTAAAATTACTTACTAAAACTTCATCCAATAATTCATATACTAATATAAAATTAAGACGTAGAGACTCTTCATTAAGCACTCCACAATAATCCTTGCACAACTGGGCCACTCTGTGTATAAGAAAACAAGCCATCAGTCATTATCATACTCTTCAATATAATAAACTAATAATCCTTTCTTACCTTCCAAGGACTTCTAATGCACAGGCAGGGGCCACGTTGAATTTAGTCACGCCCACAAAATAAAGATTATTCCTTCGTACGTACAGGAAATGAGTCTTGTCTTGATTCTGTGATACAATGAAATGAAATGGTCGTTTAAAAACCACAAATAAATCATAATCAAAAAGTATTTATTAATTTAGTGCCGTACACATACAATGGCCGGCGGGGGATACGCTCCATTTTCCTCTTTCCATTTCTTGATGTACTTGAAGAATATGTCAGGAGTGTCCTTGTCAACATCACCTCTATCTATTAGGGAAGGAGAGAGAGGCACACATTAATTAATGGGAGGTGCCTATTCTGTTCATTACAGTCTCTGAAGACGAGTATGTCTCCTCTGCTAGACAATACAAACAACTGAGAAAACATGGCTTGAAAGATCAGGGACCTATTCAGTGGTAGCCATTTTAAAAGGGGGAGGGGATAAGGTGGGGCTAATTAAGGCGGGAACGTGGGCGCGGTTTAAGTTTAATTTTACTAGTTTGGCTTTTCCGTTTTTCTCCGTCTTTTATTTCTCCCACGTGTTGCCTGATCAAAGTGATCATCAATTCTCATCTGTTCTGACGCAATGGCGACTTCTTCAAGGGCAACTCTGAATGTCAATTCTTCTCCTCTTAGCTTGAGTGAGCTATTGATATTTATTTAATTTATGTCCACAATCACTTTTTATAAATAGTTCCACTGGTGACTGCTGAACTCGTTAAAGACACTGTTAACATTGATATTTCTATTGGACAAAATATTTCATTCACACAGGAAGAGTAAGGAAATATTAATCACTTACCTGTATAATTAATATTTGATGCATTATTCTTAATTATTGTAATGTACATGTACATACGTCATACATGCATGTATAATATACTAAAATATTTTAATAAAATTGTGTTTCTATTGATTAGTGGTTCTACAGTGTCAGGGGCCCTCGCTTCAGCGAGACACTTGTGTCGTTTGGCAGGGAAAGGGTGTCAGCTGTACGGTGGGAATAACTTGCAAAAAGCTGAAGTAAGAGAGAAAGAGAGAGGAGGGCTGTGGTTTCGTGACTTACCATATTTAATCTATGTAACAATAAAACAGACTATACAGTGGTTGATGTTAGTCACAATTATGATAGACATTCTTTTTCTTATTGTTGTCTGGCAGGTTGATCACTGGCTGGAGTATAGCGTCAGATCAATGTCAGCATCGTGTGATTCCAAATCAGTTATGAGTCATCTTGATACGGTTTTAGCTCCTAGAGTATTTCTGGTTGGATATTCTCTCTCCCTTGCTGACATTGCCATATTTGCTGCTCTTAGAGGTCAATCACATTGGAAAATGCATAATATTAATGATATTTTTCTTTCATCAATTATTATTTTATCAATTACATATATTTATTAATATTCTTATTATTATTATATTATTATTATTGTTATTATTTAACATTATTATTACCAGGTATTCTTGGTGGTGATTCTCCTAATGGTCAGAATCTAAACAGATGGTATCAGTTCTTAACTGAGAATGATGCAATAAAGAATGTCCTTGCAACATATTCAATCCAAACAATTGAGACGACTGTGAGTTGTAGTACATTTTATATTTAATTAGTACAAGTATTTCTACTACTAACATAATATGTTGTTCTCTCACGGTTTGTAGTAACAAAAATTCTTTTTTATGTACAATACATGTACAATGTATTTGTGTATACTGTACCTTTGTGTACTTTATAATGGGAACTTATGGTATCACTTAATATTGGTAGTTTCATGATTATAGTGTATACTGGTGGTTTTTATATTTGTGAACCATATGTCACTGATGAGCCAGGGTTTCCCACAAAACATGCTAACTGAGCTAAACATTGCACTTTAAAGTAGACAAGCAGGTACATAGTATTCGGAGCAGCTTTAAACATTCTCAAAAAAATCCAAATTTGATCAGTCAGCTCAAACTTTCTATGCAACATAAATAGGTGTAAATGTATTAGAAAGAAATTATTTAAATGATGGGTTCTCTCCTAGCAATTTTTTGAGGGGATTTTCTTGGCCCTGTACAGGGTCTTTCAATCCACTGACAATTAAGAAGCACTGTATCTAAATCCTGTGGGAAACTCTGTGATGAGTGCTCCAAAAAATGTTTTGGTCATTTACTAGAATAAAACTGTTGCTTTATACAGCAACTCATTTTACTTTAATTTACTATTTTGGATGTGTTTATGTAATACACAGTAGTACATTGTACCTCCATTATTGTTTCAGGATGGTCCCGGGGTGGTTAAAGGTATTCAGTCTGATGTTGGTAAGTTTGTTGAACTGCCAGGAGCTGCAAAAGGAAAGGTTGTCACTCGCTTCCCACCAGAAGCATCAGGGTAAGCATGCAGCAACATATCCTTACATTATAAATGGATAGTCTAGATTTAACTTTTTATACATACATGTACGCTGTAGATGCATATGTATATTTAATGCTCTTTATTTTTGTGCAAATGTATACCTTAATGGTCGTTTATCTACCCCCTTTTAAATCTTCCCCCTCCCCTCTTCTTTTTCTATCTCATACAGGTATCTTCATATTGGTCATGCTAAGGCAGCATTGCTCAATCAGTATTACCAGCTGCTCTTTGAGGGTAAGTTCATCATGAGGTTTGATGACACTAATCCAGAAAAGGAGAAAGTTGACTTTGAGAAGGTACAGTACGTGATGGAATGTACACATAATTATTATTCAATCCAGGGAGCTATTATAAGTATTTTCTTTGATCTTCATGTGTGATACTGTTTTGAGTAGTTCCTGACTTCCTGTAGTATGTATTAAGATTGTATGCTTTTATTTCTCTCATTAAGGAGACATTCATACTAAATACTCAATCTATTTGTTAGTTATGCCTACATATATGATGATAATTGTTTCTCTGTTATATTTTGGTTGTTTATTTATTGCCTGGTTGAAAGATGTGTCTTTGCGTGACTTTTAAAGAGTCCTCTAATTGTTTCTTTCCTTTGAAGAACTATAGTGTATTTTATAAGTTTTTAATCGTCCTTTAACATTGAGATTGTTTTGTTATTTTTCACATGATACACCTGCTAATGACATTGGGATGCAACCGCAATTACTTACGACATGTACTTGTACAATTGTACATGTACGTACATGTACAATTGATGTTATATACATGTACATGTATGCATACTAGATTGACCGACTTTAGTAATTTAGTATCATTTTATTTTATGCTACATGTATATAACTATAAGAATATAGTTTTTGTCACAATAAAATTAATGTTATTTTGGTCAGTTTTATCTACAGTACATTATTGTCTGTGTACATGTACAACAATACGGTATATATTGATATTTTTTGTTTCTTCTTTAGGTCATTCTTGATGACGTGGCTATGCTTAACATCAAACCGGACATATTCAGTTACACTTCTGACTACTTTGACAAATACCTGGAATATGCTGGTATGCTACATACTGCATATCCACACACAGTCTCACGCACACACACACACACACACACACACACACACACACATCTTTATCCATACTTTTATAATTTGACATTGTTATACTGTAATTTGTTAATCCATGCAGTTGTAACTATTGTTGAAGTAGGAGAATTGAAAAGGGATGAGATGTACATGTACTGTTAATGGGGGTTAGAATACAGTAGCAGGATTGTTAAGGTTTCTGGTGTTACAGTTTTTGAATTTGAGGGAAGGCTATACAGCTGCTGGCCATAATATTATGACTGAAACTGGCAGTCATGCAGTAGTTTGCTGTTTCTAGTAATTGTTGATTGATTATTTAATTTGTTATGCGGTTAGAACCACTATCAATCCATATTATACTGTGCCTGCATGTACGTGTATAATAATACTGTAAAGTGTAAAATCTTCCTCACTATCACAATGTTCCTCATTCCCATAGAATACAGTGTATCTTCTATATATTAATTGCTATAGTGATTGATGGTTGATGTGTTTATATTGCGGTTTGACAATTTTTGTCTTTAATGGCAGCTCAAGTTACAAGTGTATCATCTGCTCCATGTTTATTGGCATACATGTACATGTACATGTGTAATACATTATAACTTAAATGACTTGAGATACATATATACATGTACATGTACATTATTACACTGTTCATGTATGATTGTTCTTTCTGTGTAGACACGTTGATAAGAGACGGCAAAGCTTATGTTGACAACACTCCGGGTGAAGTCATGAAGCAGGAAAGGGAGAGCAGGACACCTTCAAAGTGTAGGGACAGATGTAAGCTAGTTTGAGACATGTTGCAACATGTATTTAATATCTTTGATTCTTTGTACTACATGTATGTAGCATTTGAGTACATACAATGTACATGCATATGTACAGTACATGCATATGCATAGATGTTTTTTAGGATATACAGTGGAACCTCTGATAATGAAACTTCTCTTTAACAAAAATCTCAATGCAATGAAAAAATTTTAATGCACCAATTTCATTTCCTATTACTTAAAAAAACTTCTCTTTAATTAAAACTCCCATGTAATGAAAAAAAATTGTTGTCCCAAAAGTTTTGTTATTCGGAAGTTCCACTGTATATTGATTAAATTATGTACTTATTGTGCTTAACATGCAATATATCAATGTTCATGTTTTTGCTTGTTGTAGCTGTTCAAGATAATCTCAATATGTGGGAGGAGATGAAGGCTGGGTCTGAAGCTGGTCTCCAGTGTTGCTTACGTGCTAAGATTGACTATGCCTCTGATAATGGCTGCATGAGAGACCCAGTACTGTACAGGTGTAAGCTGGAACCACACCCACGAACCAAAACTAAATACAAGTGAGTCATACAGCATCTAATTCATTGTATATACATGTATTTTTTTTCATTCCTTTTTCTTTCCTTTTTTTCTTCCTCCTCTCTCTCCCTCCCCTTCTCTTCCCTATAGAGTGTATCCTACATATGATTTTGCTTGTCCATTGGTTGACAGTATTGAAGGTGTTACTCATGCCCTGAGGACTACTGAGTATCATGACAGGGACCCACAGTATTTCTGGATACTTGATGCTTTAGGTCAGTCATTCCCAGCTCCTATTACCATTATTAAACTGTTCTTGGTTTCTACAGGTTTAAGGAAGCCATACATATACGAGTACAGTCGTCTTAATCTCCAGAACACTGTACTCTCCAAGCGTAAGCTGACTTGGTTTGTTAATGAAGGGATCGTTAGTGGATGGTAAGTACATGCACATGTACATATACTCTCTAAATGTACACAGTGCTTGTAATACATGTATTTTTGTGTAAAAGGCCCAATTTCATGTTTGTCTATGCAATTGTGCATGTTCACAGGTTTGCTAATGTAATTAATCATGCAGATATATACATGTACATGTATGTACATGTGCATTGTAATCTAGCTGAATTCACTTGTATTTTGATTAATGCAATGAATTTGTCAGATGTACATTATTTTGCTTATGAACTATTTGTTATATTGAAGATTACTATATTTGTAAATTAAACCTTTTATTATTATTATTATTATTATTATTATTATTATTATTATTATTATTATTATTTATTCATTTTTAACGACCTGGGGGCGAAGCCCCCAGGTCGTTCCTATAATTGAATTCACTGTCACGCTATGTATATATATATATATATATTTATTTGTATGTCCACACTTACATTTCTTCTATACATGTTGTATTGGAGAAATAACAAGCCTTAGCAACCACCCGCCCACGCTCCTTTACGTGAGTGGGTGTGGTCACGGCAAGCAAAATGGCGGCTTACACATGGGACAAAGTTAAGAGCTTTCTAACAGCAAGAGAGCATAGAGATACTGTCTTAAGACTTTTCTAGAAGCATTATAAGGTAGAGAGAACCTCTATAAGTCTTAATAATGACCAAGTTGTACTTGCAAGGTGGTGAAATCAATTATAGGAATATTTTTTACCCTGTTACGCTTGTTTAAATGTATTTTTGTGTCTGTAGGGATGATCCAAGGTTCCCAACAGTGCGTGGTGTATTGAGGAGAGGAATGACTGTAGAGGGTCTGAAATTATTCATAGCAGCTCAGGGGTCATCCCGTGCTGTCACTATGATGGACTGGAATAAGATATGGGCTTTTAATAGAAAAGTATGTAACAACAGAAATAAGACCTTTAAATTGTACACATGTATTTAAGTACATGTGTACTATTTTAAGGGCAGTGCATACATGTACGTGAATTAGTTTGATTTTTACTTTTTTTTACTTATTTAATCTCCTTATTCTCCCCCCTCTCTCTCTCATTACAAGGTTATTGATCCCATCTCTCCTCGATATACTGCACTTACTGACACTGTTCCGTTACTGATACCTGAAGTTAAAGATGAAACTAGTAAAATGGTTCCTAAGCATCCCAAGGTCAGTACTGCATGTGATAACAAACAAGCATTATAAAGCATGCATGTGTATGTATATTTTTTAAATATATGTATGTGTTTTTTATGAACGTGCATGTACAATTACATATGTACTGTATGTACGACATGCATACATGAACATATACACTATATACTACAGTATTAATTAATACATTTTTGCTCTTATATTATAGGATCCCAGTGTTGGTGAGAAGGAGGTCTGGTATTCAGGTGAAGTATTGATAGAAAGAGTTGATGCTGAGACAATTAAAGTTGGCGATGTTGTTACCTTGATTAACTGGGGAAATGTTGTCATTACTAAGATAAATAAGTAAGTCCATACTTTGTATTTGATAAGCAGATTATTAATTTTATTATGATACATGTTATGTTGTGTAGAAAGTAAATTTGGATTTTTTATGAATTTTTAAATTTGCTCAAAATTTGGGCCAAATTTTACCAAAATTAAAAAGCAGAGAATTCTTAATTTTTATGCATCTACATATAAAGTTTGAACAGATTCCAATCGTTGCTTTAAAATTAGGCCATGCAATGACCATGGGTCTGCTATGACTTTGTGTGGGTTGACTGTTGAGTAGTTTATTAATAAATACATTGTAAAAAATGAAAGATTGAGTGTAAATGTAAAATTATATTCTACTTTAATTATACAGTGACTCTTCAACTGGTGCTCTTCAGTCAGTGGAAGCTAAATTAAACCTTGAGAATCAGGTTAGCTTCTCAATTTTTATACATATAGTCATGCATGTCATGTTTTTTAACGACCTGGGGGCGTTGCACTATCTGTATATATATATTTGTATGTCCACACTTACATTTCTTCTATACATGTTGTATTGGAGAAATAACAAGCCTTAGCAACCAACCGCCCACGCTCCTTTACGTAAGTGAGTGTGGCCACAGAAAACAAAATGGCGGCTTACACACGGGACAAAGTTATGAGCTTTCTAACAGCCAGAGAACATAGAGATACTGTCTAAAGACTTCTCTAGAAGCATTTGCAGGTAGAGAGAACCTCTATAAGTCTTAATAAGTGCCCAGCTATGCATGCAAGGTGGTGAAATCAATTATAGGAATTATTTTTACACTGTTACGCTTGTTTATCACTTTATTTCTATTTTCATTAGTTTAGTACATGATGTACTTTTCTCTATAATTAGTATCTTTATTTACACATTGTACATGTATTTATGACAGAATTATAAAAACACTGCTAAACTGACTTGGCTTGCAAAGACAAAGAGTGCTTCATTTGTTCCAACTGTCTGCGTTCATTTTGATCACATCATCACTAAACCAGTACTCAAACCTGAAGACAATTTCAAGGACTATGTCAATTACAATTCAAAAGTAATTTATATTGTATGCATCAATTGCTTCAATTTTTTATCTTTATTCTATTTTTTCTTAATTTAATTTAATCGACTTACATGTACCTCTATTTCTGCTCTCTCTTTTTTTCTTCTCCCCCCCTCTCTCTCCTCAGGTTGAAATGGATGCTATTGGTGATCCTTGTTTAAAGGACCTGAAGAAAGGTGACATTATTCAAATCCAAAGGAAAGGTTTCTATATATGTGACGAGCCTCATCGACCAACCTCAGTCCATTCCTTCCAGTCTTCACCCTGCATACTGTTCCTGATACCTGATGGACACAGTAAAACTATGAATGTGCCTCTAGTGGGTGGGGCTTCTGATAAACCACACCCACCACAGGTATGTTGTAATAATTTAACATAATAAGTGAACAGTAGTGATTTGTCGAATGACATCAAATCAAATGCAAGTGGTCTTTCAAAAATTGACTTGATAAATTTCTTTATTTTTTCATTATTAGAAGAATAAAGCTGATGGTCCTACTGAACCTGAGCAACCAGCCAAGAAGAAGCCAATTGATCCAAGCCCTCCCACCAGTACACCTGCTGCTACTGCTAGTACAACTACTGGTGGTGCTACTGGAGGAGGAGCTACTGCTGAGGAATTATTGGAAAAGATAAAGGAACAAGGAGAAACAGTGAGAGGTTTGAAATCAAGCAAAGCAGACAAAGTAATGAGAGAAGTCTCTTTTGGGGAATTATACTTTTATCTTTTTAATTTTTATTTATTTATAGGCAGAGATAGACAGTGCAGTTGGTGTATTATTAAAGTTGAAGTCAGATTATAAAGAACTGACTGGTGAAGCTCCTCCTGGGGCAGCTCCATCTAGTGGAGGCAAGAAGAAAGACAAGAAACAAGAGAAAACAACTGGCACTGCTGCTACTGGAGGAGGAGGAGGAGGAAAGAAAGAAGGAAAGAAAGACAAAGGCAGTAAAGGCAGTGGTGACAGCAGTAAACCAGCTAAAGATGAACAAAGTAATTGAGAGGGAGATAGAAATATTGAGTGATGTACTGTACATTAATTCCTCCAGTATTTCATTGTTCTTTTTTATTCTCTGTTATATGCAGCTGCTTCTGATGCACAAGGACCTAAGAAGGAAACACTGTATGTTATCCTTAAAAACTTGCTAAATGTATTTGTACATGTACATATAACCACACTAGTGTCAATGTTACTTTTTTGATGCATTAATAGATTGGGTGTGAATGCTAAAAAGGAGGAGTCCCTGAGTGATTGGTACAGTCAGGTTATCACTAAAGCTGAGATGATTGAGTATTATGATGTCAGTGGTTGTTACATATTGAGACCTGTTGCTTACAGCATATGGGAGAAAGTGAAAGGTAAGACAAAAACAATTACACAAAACAAGATTGAAGTAGTGGTCATTATTTTTATTTATTTTAGTGCAGATATACATGTACATGTACATGTATTTACATGTATAGCAGGCTTTCCCACTAAGCATGCTAAGTGTGCTAAAAGCAGCTTCATGGGCAAATTAAAAATTTATAAAAATTCCAATTTTGATCGGAATCAGTTCAAACTTTGTACACAACATAAGAACATGTATATGCATCAGATGAAATTGTAAAAATGAAGAATTCTCTCCTTGTCAATTTTGTTGAAATTTGGCCCAAGACCCTGTACTATAGTACAGGGACTTTGGCTCGATTTTGGAGCAAGTTAAAAATTCATTAAAAAATTTAATTTTGATCGGAATCAGCTCAAACTTTCTACACAACATAAGAACATGTATATGCATCAGATGAAATTGTAAAAATGAAGGATTCTCTCCTTGTCGATTTTGGTGAAATTTGGCCCGAGACCCTGTACTATAGTACAGGGACTTTGGCTCAATTTTGGAGCCACTTAAAAAATTCATAAAAAATTCAATTTTGATTGGAATCAGCTCAAACTTTCTACACAACATACCTTTAGCCTACTATTATTTGCGTCTACTAATTTTAGCGAAATCAGCAAAAGCCATGTTTAGCGTTACTAATTTTAGCGTTTTTAACCAAATTAACTATAAATAATAACCATTATAATGAATAATAATTATTTTGGCGTCTATTTAATTTAGCAATTTAAAGCTCTCTCGCTAATATCGCTAAATTTAGTAGACGCTAAAAATAGTAGGCTTAAGGTAAGAACATGTATATGCATCAGATGAAATTGTAAAAATGAAGGATGCTCTCCTTGTCAATTTTGGTGAAATTCGGCCCGAGACCCTGTACTATAGTACAGGGACTTTGGCTCAATTTTGGAGCAACTTTAAAAATTCATGAAAAATTCAATTTTGATCAGAATCAACTCAAACTTCTCCCCAATATTACATAACTGTATGTGTAAAAAATATATTAAAATGGAGGCAAAATACCCTGTACTACATGTACATGTATATAATAAGGCTGAGCACTTTGCCAAGATTCCTTGGGAAGCCCTGTGTATAAGCATATACTGTACATTAACTACATGTATATTAAATAGCAATTAAGCATAATACTCTACATTACTTACATAATACTCTACATTACTTACATGTATTTAATGTATTAAATTTTGTATTGTTAGACTTCTTTGATGCTGAGATAAAGAAGCTTGGTGTTGAAAACTGTTATTTCCCAATGTTTGTCTCTGGATCAGCTCTACAAAAAGAAAAGGATCACATTGCTGATTTTGCCCCCGAGGTTGCCTGGGTAACCAAATCCGGCCAATCAGAATTAGCTGAGCCGATAGCTATCAGACCTACATCAGAGACAGGTTAGATTGGGTGGGTGTGGTCAATGATGTCCTTATATTATTTTATAGTGATGTATCCATCATATGCCAAGTGGGTTCAATCACACAGGGACCTCCCACTCAAACTCAACCAATGGTGCAATGTTGTAGTAAGTTTTAATGTTTTTTTTTTCAGTTTTAAAATGTATTTGCGTATAGCCACAAAATTTTGAGGCAACATACTCGCAAATTGGGCCAAAAGTTTTTTGCAAATTAACTTTCATGATTAATGTTCTTTGAAGCCACACTTAAGAGAGCCATGTTATGTTCATTACATGTGACGTGATTATAGGTTGAGACGGATAATTTTACAGAATTAACTTTTGTTGGTACGGAAAATCTGCAAAAAAAAGCAAAAATTATGCCCTTGAAATTAAGTGGCTATACTGTAAATTGTACGGTATATTATTTTTTTCATTTTGTTTTTTCTTACAGCGTTGGGAGTTCAAGCATCCTCAGCCATTCCTACGTACAAGAGAGTTCCTCTGGCAAGAGGGACACACAGCACACGCTACTAAAGCTGAAGCTGAGAAAGAGGTCAGCCTTTAATCACATGACAATCACATGCACTCACACTCACAGGTACTGGATATTCTAACGTTATATCAAAGAGTGTATGAAGAGCTATTGGCTGTTCCTGTTATTCCTGGCTGGAAGACAGAGAAGGAAAAGTTTGCAGGTGGAGATTATACTACCACTGTTGAAGGATTTGTAGCAGCCAGTGGTAGAGGAATACAGGTGAACTGATGATATAACAATGGACTAATGACTGGTCCTTCTTTATAGGCTGCTACTTCTCATCATTTGGGTCAGAACTTTTCTAAAATGTTTGATATTAAGTTTGAAAATCCTAACCAAGAAGAAGTATGTAACCGTTTAATATTATGCGTGAATGATTGATATTTTTAATTATAGGGAGATGATCATTGTTTTGCATATCAGAATTCCTGGGGTATTACTACACGCAGTATTGGTATAATGGTAATGGTTCATGGTGACAATAGAGGACTGATACTGCCACCCAATGTGGCCAATATACAGGTATATAGTATGGATAATATTGTAATTTTGTGATCATTTTTTGTTCACATGCACATATATAGGTGATTGTTGTTCCTTGTGGTATAACAGCAACAGTTGATGATACCAAAAGAAATGAATTAACTAAATATTGTGAATCATTGATCAGCTCATTGACTGAGGCTGGGATTAGAGCTAAAGGAGACTTTAGATACAATTATTCTCCTGGTTGGAAGTTCAATAACTGGGAATTGAAGGTATATAACACATAAGTACAAAAATTCTGTTTTTTAATACAATTTAAGGACTCAATGCATGTAGTAAAGTGGTTTAATGTCTGATCGACTTAATTTTAATTTTTTAGGGTGTTCCAATGCGTATAGAAGTTGGCCCACGTGAAGTTACTAATAAGAATATTGTTATTGTTCCTCGTGATACTACTGGAGTAAAGGAACCATGCAGTATATCTGCTGCCACAGAAACTGTACAGAAGAAATTGAAAGAGATTCAAGAGAGACTTTATGCAAAGTATGTCATGGAATGAGAGGCTATAGTATAATGTATGTTAACAGGGCTAAGGCTGAAATGGATGAGCACATTGCTGTACTTGATAACTGGGATGAGTTCTGTAGCAGTTTAGACAAGAAAATGGTAAGTTCTACAGCATTCATTTCAGTCATGTACTTGTTATAAAAATGCATGGGTATTAGTCATGCATTAAGTCAGAAACTCTACAGACTGCCATTATGAGCCTAGTATTTTACTTATGCATAGTTCTAAAACTGAGCCTCTTCAAAGTACTCTTATTATATTTATTAGATAATAATGTCCCCTTATTGTGGTGAGGTATCATGTGAGGATCAAATTAAAAAAATGAGTACCAGGTACAGTGTATGATCATCATGTGACATGATCTCATGTGATTGCTCCTTATATAGGGAAGAGGCTATAGAGCCAGGGGCACCTGCTATGGGAGCTAAAGCTCTTTGTATTCCTTTCAAGCAACCAAAGGAGCTATCCAGTGATGCTGGCTGTGTGCGTAGAGGATGTGATAATAAAGCAAAATACTATACACTTTTTGGACGTAGCTACTAAAATTTTAATACTTTTGATGAATTTTGTGGTGTACAATATTAAACTAAATGTGTTGTATGCATTGTTTCTTTTTTTCAAAAGTAAATACCACAAGAACTGAGTTTAATAGATTTAATTCACACTATATATTATATTTCTTTTCTCCACAATTATCTTTCCTTTGAATGGATTCCTGATTGATTCAGATATTAATGATCCCATTTTAATAAGATTTATTGCTCTATCTTTAATTTTTTTGTGGAACTCTGGCTTTTCATCATCATTGATTAATCTTGTATGCTTATCCTGGTTTTTCTTGTTATCAGTGACATCATGTTGAGAAGTATTTTGCTGATGGCTGGTTTGTCCTTCAATTTTTTCTTCGTTGCTTGTCTTACATTTAGTAGCAGAACGTAACTCAACCACTTGCTGATGACCATTTTTGTTAGCTGCCATAAGTTCTGATCTGCCATCAGTCTTTTCATTAAGGAGTAACTCAACTACTTGTTGATGACCATTTGCACTAGCTATCATGAGTGCTGTCCAGCCATTATTGTTTTGAATGGTAGGATCAGCATTTTCATTAAGGAGTAACTCAATCACTTGTTGATGACCATTTGCACTAGCTGCCATGAGTGCTGTTGCGCCATTATTTTTTTGAATGTTAGGATCAGCCTTTTCATTAAGGAGCAACTCAACCACTTGTTGATGACCTTTTCTACTAGCAAACATGAGTGCTGTCCAGCCATCATTGTGTTGAATGTTAGGATCAGTCCTTTCATTAAGGAGTAACTCAACAACTTGTTGATGACCATTTTGACTAGCTGCTATGAGTGCTGTCCAGCCATCATTGTCTTGAATGTTAGGATCAGCCTTTTCCCTAAGGAGTAATTCAACCACTTGTTGATAACCATCATCACAAGCTAGCAGGAGTGCTGTTCTGCCATCATTATCTTGAATGTTAGGATCAACCTTTTCATTAAGGAGTAACTCAACCACTTGTTGATGACCATTTTTACTAGCAAACATGAGTGCTGTCCAGCCATCATTGTGTTGAATATTAGGATCAGCCTTTTTATTAAGAAGTAACTCAACCACTTGTTGATGACCTTTTTTACTAGCTAACATGAGTGCTGTCCAGCCATTATTGTCTTGAATGTTAGGATCAGCCTTTTCATTAAGGAGTAACTCAACCACTTGTTGATAACCATCATCACAAGCTAGCAGGAGTGCTGTTCTGCCATCATTGTCTTGAACGTTAGGATCAGCCTTTTCATTAAGGAGTAATTCAACCACTTGTTGATGACCATTTTGACTAGCTAACATGAGTGCTGTCCAGCCATCATTGTGTTGAATGTTAGGATCAGCCTTTTCATTAAGGAGTAACTCAACCACTTGTTGATGACCATTTAGATTAGCTAACATGAGTGCTGTCCAGCCATCATTGTCTTGAATGTTAGGAACAGCCTTTTCATTAAGGAGTAACTCAACCACTTGTTGATGACCATTTTGACTAGCTAAATTGAGTGCTGTTGCACCATTATTCTTTTGAATGGTAGGATCAGCTTTTTCTTTAAGGAGTAGCTCAACCACTTGTTGATGACCATTTTGACTAGCTAATATGAGTGCTGTCCAGCCATCATTATCTTGAGTGTTTGGGTTGATCTCCTTTTGAAGGAATTCTAAAACTATTTCAATAAATCCCTTTTGAGCAGCTAGTATAAATCCTCTTTTGTACAAATTGTTGGAATACTTGTTAATAAGTATTTCTATAATGCTGTCATTATGACTTTTGTGAAAATGCAATGTGATCAGTATATTTTCCATGCTTTTAGTAATTATGGCATCACTACAAAATTCTATTTTGAGAATAAATTCTATTACTTCAGCTTGTTTTGCTTGTGCTGCCTCTAACAAAGCAGTATCAAAGTTAAAGGATTTATCACTAGTACTCTGAAGAATAGTTACACCATTAATGCATAACTCATAGACTCCAATGTATTTCATGAATGCTAACTTTTCTCTGTTAAGTAAAATAAGGTCTTCTATTTCTTTTGGTGATTCAGTCATGAAGTATGTAATGTGAACTGAAGAACATGTGATGCTTATTGCTTTGGTCAGAGCCAAGCGATCACATGTAGGAAAGAAGCATTTGATGAGAGTACGTAGCTTATGAAGCTGCAACTCTCTCCATACATTTTGAAGGCGTATGTGTGCTTTGGGTGCATCAGCTAAGTTGTGTATGTGAGGACTAAAAATTTCTTGTAAGAATTCCTTGAGGTCTTCAACTGATTTGGACTCACGAAATTTTTCTGCAGCTTTTGAATGATCCAGAAATTCTTGTGATAAAGTTGGCGTTGTAAATTCTGTAGCAATAGTCTCAAGAACATCACAATCTAAAAAGTCATAATACTTGTTTAGCTTATTAATGAGCTCAGTAGTGTCGCTGGAGGTCTTCAACTCATCCAATGGTAGGTAAGTATACCCAGCATCATTTAAGTGCTCAATGATACATGATACACTAGTATCTTTCAACTCTTCTTTAAGATGTTTTAATAATTTAGCAAATGAACTATTTAACGACGAGACAGCATGCTTTATCTCTTCCTCACTTGTCCTTGAAACCCTGAAAGTTTGTAATCCTAAAATTGTATATCATAAATAATTATATTTGTTATGGTTTATTGTTACTTTCATCACATTGCTTGTTGATATCTTTCCAATCAGAAGTTAAACTATCAACTGCATCTTTAGCAGGCCCACCATCACATGAAAGACACTCCAAGAATGTTTCATAACGTTCAATTACTTGTGAAACGTCTGATAGTAAACTCATTCCTGCTTTAAGTTCACTGACTATTTTGTGATATGTTGGGGATTTTTTGACTGATTCTGTGATCAGACTTTTGGAGTAAAGCTTGGAACTGATGTCATCAATACAATACTCAGTGGCTTTTTCTATATCTGCAAAATGCTTTAAAAGAGATTCATCTATTTTTGAACGAACTGTAAAAATAAACATCATAATAAAGTTTAGGCCAATCATTATATTGTTACCTTGTTCCACAGTGATAGGTCCAGGATTAAGTTCAACATCTCCTGATAAAAGGAGGAGGAGCATAAAGTACAACAGTAAGTAGACAGCATATGAAACTGTATCACACAACAGCATTCCTTTATAAATAAGCATGGTTTCTTTAGTAGAGACCTCAGCAGTAGGATTAGGAGTAGAATCAGATCCAGTACTACTAGCAGAATAAGCAGTAGTAATATGAGTAACAGCAGCAGCTAAGTCAGCAGTAATATTAACAGTAGGGATATCAGCAGGTTTAATAGCAGAAGCAGCTTTAAAAGTTTCATTTATTGATTCCATCAAACTTTCACCATCAATACCAGTTGCAGGAGTCAATAAACGAAGTCTGGAGGAGTTCCAGTGACCAATAGCGGCTCTCCATTGAGTTACATCAATCATGGCTACCTTTCAGTATTAAGGGTGGGGCTCATCTCAAAGGGCGTGGCTTATTATAGATTAGGTGTAAACATTTCATTTACTCTAATATTTATGGTGTAAACATGTAAAAGCTTACAAATTAAATTTCCTTAGAGCAAAAGTATTATTAATAATAATCATGATCAAAGCAACAACAATTAATGATAACTTTTAAAAATACACACACACAATTAATAGTGAATAGTCAGAAGGTTAGACAGGAGTATCCATTTGTGGTTGTAGTGTGTTCATTTGTTCCAATATGAATCCAATAGTGTGCTGACGTATAGTGGCAATGTATCCATTCAATTGCTGTATCTTAGCATTAGCCTCTGCCAGTTTACCAAGGAGCTCAGAATTCTCTGCTGATAGTGCATCTCTTGCCTAGTAAAGAATCAAACAGTGCAATAATGAATATATGTACAGTGAGTTGTACATGTACATGTAGAGTGAGTGGTACATGTACATATGTAGTTATAAGTGTCTAGTGGTGTGTTCTTACTGATTCAGCTCTCCTCAGTCTTTCCTTCAGTGACAGTTCATCATTCACATCATACTCACCATTACTGGTTGAGGCTACTGCAGTATAACGCCTTGCACGCTCTATCAATACAAATAACAATCAATTCCACAATACATTATTATTATTATTATTATTATTATTATTATTATTATTATTATTATTATTATTATTATTATTATTATTATTATTATTATTATTATTATTATTATTATTATTATTATTATTATTATTATTATTATTATTATTATTATTATTATTATTATTATTATTATTATTATTATTATTATTATTATTATTATTATTATTATTATTGGTTACTTTTCTTCTCGGTGTGTTTGCTGCAATCAACAACAACATAGTCTTTACAGTGTTTGTGACAACTGATACCACAATCCTTACAACGAACACCTTGACGGACTATACCTTTTAACTGGAGAGAGAGAGAGAGAGAGGAGGGGAAAAAGAAAGTGACACACAAAAATAAGAATCCTTCATCATTTAAAATTATTAGGGCAATATCAGTAAACTTCTACAAACATGTAAAAGTATTTAAAATTATTTCGATAAAAATGACTTAAAACTTCTCAAGAACATGTACATGTCATGTGTACATGTATGTGATCATCAAAAAAAGTAATCTACAAGCCATTTTTTACCTACACATAACTGATTCTAATCAAAATTGTTTTTTAAGAATTTTTTAAGTTGCTCTAAATTTGACAAAAGACTGACTCACCACTCCTTTGCAGTGCTGGCAGTATTGTGTACCAATGAACGTGTGCTCTACAAAATTGTGTTTGAAACTCTCTCTCAGTGAAGTATTGGCACTAAGAAAATAATCCATCATCTCATCTCTACTGATAACACCATCTCTAACAATAGAAACAGAAACAAATAAACTCATTTATCATTAACAGTATAACTGTAATATGCACTCACAGACACAAGAGAAGCTAAAATAATTAGATATACATTGGCTAAATATTAGTACTAGAGTTTAAAAAAGTGAGCTATTTTGATTTCCATCAGTTTAAGCTTGTGGTTGCATGATTACAATGTACAGTGTACATGTATATACATGTAAGTAATACCAAGAGTGTATAATACTTACTTGTCTCTGTCTAGTACTGAGAATGACTCAATGAATGGAAAGTTTGATGAAATGGACTGGAACTCATCAATGCTAATATAACCTGAGGAGTCTCTGTCATATACTCTGAATACAGACTATAGGGAGAGGAAGAGGAATGAAGGAAAAGAGAAAAACTAATCTCATGGTAAGTTATACAGCATGAAGACATCAATACATGGCATGCATAGAAGAATTGAGGATCTTGTCATACTAAAGGGATCATTTTGGTGTGAGACATTTTAGCAAAATATAATATGGATTGAGAGTATCTTCCATCCTGTGGTAGTTACAGTGTACATGTACATGAATTATTAGCTTACATCAACCATCTTTGCCACATGCTTCTTGACTGCATCTGCATCCAACTGTGGCATGTTCCCTTGGGCCCAGTCGGCAAACTTTGGGAGCTTACTCTCCTTCCTTGTAGGACTACCACCTTTACCATCAGCTACAGGAGGCTCACGAATCTGAGGGAGAGAGAGAGGGGGGAGGAATGGGTGAAAGAAAAGGAACAGGTGAGAGAGAAATAGAAAATGAGTAAAATTTTAATAATAGAAGAAGAATAGATAGCAAAACAATGAGTAAGACTTGCTACATATACATGTATAGTAAACATGCCATCACTACCATGTATTTTTGTGGTTATAGATTGCACATGAACAACAACACAATTCTTACTAGTAGCAAAGCATGTAAAATCTTAGGAATTTTTAAATGTAATTTAGTGAAATGGTCATACATTGCATCATTGAGCATACATGAACATGATTCAATTGGAATCAATCAGAAATCAAGAGTGACAGAGAGTATTGCTGGATCACCAGGTAATGGAACTGGTTCTACCTGGTTGATTTCTATGATTTTTTTCAATTTGGCTCAATATTATGTGTTGGAAACAGCTCAGACTTTTTACAAAAAATAAGGACATTAAAGTATATCAGAAAACGTAATAAAAATTAAGAGTAATTTTGGAGTCATTTTTTGGAAAAAAAACATGGGCTATAGCCTTGGGTATTTTTCAAAATTTGTCTCGTTTTTAAAAATTCTCATAACTCAAAAAATATTTTTCGGAAACAGCTTAAACTTTCCACATAGCATAAGGACATCAATATACATCAGAAAATGTAATAAAAATTGGAGGTGATTTCGGAGCCATTTTTTGGAAAAAACCATGGGCTATAGCCTTGGGTACTTTTCAGAAAATGGCTCAATTTTTAAAATGCTCATAACTCGAAAATTATTTGTAGGAAATAGCTCAAACTTTCTACATAGCATAAGGACATCAATATACATCAGAAAATGTAATAAAAATTGGGGGTGATTTCGGAGCCATTTTTTGGAAAAAACCATGGGCTATAGCCTTGGGGTATTTTTCAAAATTTGTCTTGTTTTTAAAAATTCTCATAACTCAAAAAATATTTTTCGGAAACACCTCAAACTTTCTACATAGCATAAGGACATCAATATGTATCAGAAAATGTAATAAAAAGTGGAGGTGATTTCGGAGCCATTTTTTGGAAAAAACCATGGGCTATAGCCTTGGGTATTTTTCAGAAAATGGTTCAATTTTTAAAATGCTCATAACTCAAAAATTATTTGTCGGAAACAGCTCAAAGTTTCTACATAGCATAAGGACATCAATATATGTGTACATCAGAAAATATAATAAAAATTGAGGGGTGATTTTGTAACATGGACTATCGTTCAGAAATTGGTCCCTTTAAAAATGGCTGATTCTTTAATGCTTGTTATTATTATTATTATTATCATACATTACCATTGATAGTTCATCCAGTGCATCGTCAGTCATTTCACTTTGAGTAATGGCTGCCCTGAACACACTTATCCTCTCAGTATCAGGAGTAAGAGCAGGAGCAGTCACCTAAACACACAAACACATTATAAACAATTATATTAAACATGTACTAGTAATAATGTATGTACATATACCATAATTATAATACAGGGATATCACACATTACATATGTACATTGTACATGTAACGAAATAAAAGGACCTCTCCTTTACCTGATACTGGTGTAACCTTGACAACTGTTGCCATAGTTTCCTGTACTTAGACATGCTTATCAGTCCAGCAGATTTGTCACTGTAGTCTTTAGACTGACCATTGACAGCCACAAGATCCTTCAATAGGATGCCCCTACATACAGTACATGTATATACACTAATAATGGTGGACAGTGATTAGTTCTTACAGTGCTGGCTGCTGGAATTCATCTGCTGAGAGATCTTGAAGCTGCTTGCGATAGGTTGAGTAATTAAAATCCATTGAAAAAAAATTAGTCCATTTCTCTAACTCCTAATGGAGAAAGAGTAGAGGATACTGAATAATGTTCTCCTTTCTCTCCCTCCCTCCCTGTCTCTCTCCTTACATCTTTCTTGTTCTTGTCCACTTTGCTCCAGGTCTGTTGGAGTCTCTTTACTGAGAAATGATTGAGGCCTCCAACAACAGCCAGCATAGCATTATAACCATGGAGCTCATGAAGATACTGGAGAAAAAAAAGAAGAAGAATAAAGAGAGAAAATAGATGAGTAAACAAGAGTGACAAACTGACAATTATAGTACACAGTATCATACATGTACATGTACATGCATGTTATACCTTTGTAGCGTCAATGAATTTCTCAATTATATCAGCTCTTTTGAGTATAGTGTATTCCCTGAGTATGTTACAGACTACCCATGTGGTGATACCATTGAACAATCTGATGCACTCCTCAATACGAGGAGTATCCTCAGTCATCCTAGCACACTGGGCATATATACAGAACTCACGAAGCTACAGGAGAGAGAGAGAGAGAGAGAGAGACAAAGAGAGACAGAGAGACAGAGAGACAGAGAGAGAGACAGAGTGGAGAGAAAGGATATGAGTAGAGTAGAGTAAACACAGTAGAAATTAAGGAAATGAGGTAATATTTAGTACGTACACGTGTTTGTGCTTATGAGAGACAGAGAGACTGAGGGAGAGAGAGTAAGGCTAGTACACAGTTCATGGTAAAGGGAGAAAGAGGGAGGGAGGGAGTAGTAAAAGTGACTAATGACAAACAAAGTTATGGTCACAAAAAGGAAAGGAGTGGGAGGGAGAACACGTGTTCACCGACTCCTCAAAGCAAAAGGAAGAAATTATAATTGTATGCAAACATTGAGGCACTTTAACCTCGTTATGATCTTCAACTCACAAACAAGAGCCACACACATTCACTTTGTGAGCATCAGCACATTATATGTACATCAGTACTGATCCAAGGATGGGAAATAAAAGTAATTATAAAGCTTTAACTCTCTCTCCTAGAATTAGATAGCAATGAAGAAACTGCCCCCGCAGGAATGATGAATGTAGTCATAATGATAATCAATGAAGTATGGGTGGCTAACAATAATTCTACATACTAATGCAGACCGCTAGGCACTAGTTGCTAAGAATTACATGTAGTTGCACTTCCTTTACAATAATAATTATTATATTAATGTAATTGTATAAACTAAAAAAACGAGGTAATTATTTGAGTGTAAAACTGATCGTCCTATTTCCTGGGGAGTGGCAAGTGTCACATAAGACACACGCTGTGAGTTAATGCTAACAATAACAATTACTAGTAAACCTTTTATGAGGTATCGGGTTATCAGGCCGTTTCCTAATTAATGGTAAATATAACATATCCATCGTCTTACTGTGATCTCATCAATGTTTATACAGTGAAATCTATTTAGTCATAATAATAAAAATACGAATCATAATTTTGTGGCCATTCTTAGAACCATGATAGGTGTTGGAATTATGATATCAGGAATAACACCCCAAGCATCAAATATCTTCACCTGGTAAAATAACTACAAGTTATCATATTGCACATAATGCATAGAGTTCACATAATATCATAACTTCCTATGTAAAGGATAATCACAACAATACAGCCTCATACCTACTGACATTACCACATTACAATACTGACACTAATTGCTTAATTGGCTGCTCACCACTCAGTCAGTCAATATACATGTATCATATATTTAATATGAAAAATGATAAAATAATTTTGCTAGTAACCACAGGATGTACAAAATATACAAAAGTACACATCAGTCCATAAAAGTTACTCACTACATAGACAAGTACATGATGACGACACAATCCAAGAATCACCCACCAACATGTAACCCACTGACCCACATACACACGTACATACATGTACACATATCTACAGCATTATATAGGGTAATAATGACTTAATGACTTAACTAT
>NW_003546314.1:35850-37683 GCF_000090795.2 Amphimedon queenslandica | reverse complement strand
AAAGATCTAACATTATAGTTATTATTTAAATGGACTATAATAATTATTTTTAGACTGGAAATAGATATGAAGAGTGCGTCACGGGAAAGGCAGAAAGAGATCTGCATTCATACAGTGCTCCTCAACCCTCCACAGATCCAAGTAAGTTATTTTTCATCTCTCCATAAGTAATATCATCCGATATTAGTCTAATTTATGTTGATACTAGTAGAATCTAGCATACTGTGACTAAGCACTGCCTACTCATGATTGCGATATGGTGGCTTGCATCATTGGCAACATGGCATGCCTATACTATTCTTTTTGTGACATTGCCTGAATTCACAATTATAATGCATTCATGATAAACTATTCTATGGCACAAAGGATTGCTTGTTTCATCATGCTTGCAATGAACACCTTATATATATATATATATATATATATATATATATATATATATATATATAGATCTAAAATCCGTGAAGCACATGTGTCAGCGGCAGCCCTAAATTACCATATAGCAGAAAAATTTGGAGGGAATTAAATTTTGCGAATTTGGCATTTTGATAGCCATTTGCCAAAATAAAATCTATCATCTTGAGCCATTATATACATGCTCAAGGGACGTAACCGCAAATTTGCCAAATTAAAATTTGCCAATCACTAATTTAGCGATTCATCAAATTTAACCCCTTCGAAAATTCCCCACTATACAGCATGTGAATTCTTTGGACCACTGATATTACAAACATGCATGGGGAAATCACATATTATCCTGAGACTGATTTGCTTATTAGCCCATTATTGCATGGCTGCACACAATACTCATATATAATCTTTGTAGGTGATAAGCTATTTGATGTAGATTCAAGTTGGCTGAGGGATAAAATGCTAGATTCTACTATAAAAGTGAAGGTTACACCAATGCTATTGATCAATTGTGGGCTACCAAGCAGCAGGAAAACCACAGCATTAAAGAAGCTCTTGCAAGCAGCTTCAGATTTAAAGGCAGAAGATGGTATTGGATTTTGTGATGTGTATGCTGCTCGAAATTTACTCGACAATAAGATTGTGTTTATGTCTCCACTACAAAAAACCGAAGAGTATTCATTAGTAATGTATGCAGGAGTAGAAAATCTGGCTCGGTCATCTGACAAAAGAATTAGAGTGCGACCATCACATTTTTCTGGATTCTCTAATCAAGATCTAAATGATCACTTTACAGCTATTATCAAGGACCTGCATAAAAAATATCTCATTAAGCAACACGATGAGCCTACTGAATGGGATCAAAGCCATACGTGTGGGTTAGCCCTCATTAATGTTTGGGATCTTGGTCTTAACAAGATACCAACTTACGTTCTCTCATGTCTTGCTGGTCATCTCTACAATAGTCATGTTTGGATGTTTCTTGATCTGCTACGTGATGTTGATCATCTTTATGAAGTTCCTGATATTCCAGAGAATTATAGCACATCACGTAATGACAGGGAGCTCATAATGAGGTGGAGATCACGTATTCGTTATTTTGTTCGTTTTGCTAAACTTGCTTCAATGAAAAATGGAAATCGTAAAAAAGTTTGCAGCATAATTGCTAGCTACAATGGATCGAAAGATCTTGAAGAAAAAATGGAGAAGTTAAGAAATGCTCTTAGTACTGTTTCCAAGCAATTAGGTCTCCAAGATCTTATAGATATCGAAAAGCTAGAAGTTTTTCACAATGAAGATATTGATCCTTTGTATAACCTTTTGCAAAAGAAAATAAAAGATAGTCTAGAGTATCATACAGAAGAAATACCACTTTCTTTTTGGTTTCTTCGAAGTTTTTTTATAAGAAAGATCAGCTTACAT
>NW_003546314.1:29711-31668 GCF_000090795.2 Amphimedon queenslandica | reverse complement strand
TGACATAGAGTAATGCCTTTTGAGGAAGAAATATTTGTTTTACCAGAATTAAGAATGAAAAAACAAAATCAAATATTCCATTTATACGGTTCATGATAATAATTGCCTATCAAAAAATTAGATTCTAATCAAAATTAGAAATTTTAAAGTTGTCCAAAAGTGGACCAAAAACCATGGCCTCTGATAGATCTAGTACAGGGTATCTTGTTAAAAATGGCTAGAAAAAATTCTCCATTTTTATAATTTTTTGATACATATCCATGTTTTTGTGTTGTGTAGAAAGTTTCTACGAGTTTTGATTAAAATTGGATTTTTATGAATTTTTTAATGTGTTTAAAAATTGGGCGAAAGTCCCTAGTGTCGTTGGCCAAATTTTGCCAAAAATGAAAAGATCAGAATCCTTAACTTTAATAATTTTTCCTGATGCATATACATGTTTTTATGTTGTATAGAAAGTTTGAGCATATTTCAATTAAATCTAAATTTTTTATGAATTTTTAAAGTTGCTAAAAATCAGGCCAAAATTCCTGTACTATAGTACAGTGTTTTTAGTCAAATTTTGTCAAAAATGAAAAGGTGAGAATCCTTCATTTTAATAATTTTTCCCGATACATATACATGTTCTTATGTTGTGTAGAAATTTTGAGCATATTTTGATTAAACTTAGATTTTTTACGAATTTTTAAAGTTACTCAAAAATCGAGCCAAAATTAGCCAAATTTTGGCAAAAATGAAAAGACGAGAATTCTTCATTTAAAAAATTTTTCCTGATACATATGCATGTTTTTATGTTGTGTAGAAAGTTTGAGCATATTTTGATTAAATTTAGATTTTTAATGAATTTTTGAAGTTACTCAAAAATTGGGCCAAAATCCCTGCACTATAGTACAGTGTCTTTGGCCAAATTTTAGCAAAAATTAAAAGGTGAGAATGCTTCATTTTAATAATTTTTCCTGATACATATACACCCTAAATGTTTTTATGTTGTGCAGAAAGTTTGGGCATATTTCGATTAAATTTGGATTTTTTATGAATTTTTAAAGTTGCTCAAAAATTGAGCCAAATTAAGTGCCTGTGCTAAATTTTGTCAGTAATGGCCAGGAAGGAATTTTCTATTTTTATAATTTTTTCTGATACATAATACATGTTTTTATGTTTTCTAGAAAGTTTTAGCAGATAGCAGACCCTAATTAGAATTAGATTTTTACATTAAAAAAAATTTCTACAAATTTATGTGCAATAGTAAATGCCATGTAACACTATCATTACTTTTAGTGCAATAATTAAACTTCCCATGTGTGATGTGATTGATATAATGTCTAACTGAATTTTTAAATGACATGTACATACATGTACAATGCATCTTTAACTTTTCCTAAAGTTGTTAAAGATTAGAAGTTTATCATTTTGAATTTTACCATGCAGTAAAGAAGCTCCAAGAAGAAAAGAATGAATTAGGTCAACAGTATGCAGCAAAAATAGATGTAAGTAGGCATGAAATTTCAAATTTTAAGTAACAAAAAAATAATTTACCAACATTTGAATTTCACAATAAAAATACATTTATATTACTATTATTATTAGGTATTGGAAGAAGTACAGAAAGAGGAGAGAGATACTCTGACACTTAAACTATCACAACTAGAGATTGGTTTGAGGGAAATAGAGACACAATGGAAAGAGAGTGAGTAATAGTCTGTCACATGTAATGAGATTTAGAACTAATTTTATAAATTTCTCATGCTATAGAGTATTGTGGGGACATTGAATTGGAGCAACAAGAACTGTACGATGAGAATCAAATGCTTAAATTATCAGTAGCAGAGAAAGAAACAGAATTATTACAGTCACAAGATTCTCTACTGTAAGTACATGTATACAACAACACATGATATGATTTACAAAAATAACATTACCTTTATTTTAATCTTATTTATTATAGTGAGTTAAGGCAGTG
>NW_003546314.1:21944-29254 GCF_000090795.2 Amphimedon queenslandica | reverse complement strand
TTTTACACCTCTTTTCTGGTCCGTGTCCTCTGAGTTTAACTGTGCCCTATCTCCCTGGGTAAACATGATTGATGTATCTCAATGGAGAGCCGCTATTGGTCATTGGAACTCCTCCAGACTTCGTTCATTGACTCCTGCAACTGATATTGATGCTGAAAGTTTGCGGGAATTAAGAAATAGAAGTTTCAACGCTGCTTCTACTGATAATGTTACTGCTAATATTACTGCTACTTACACACACATTACTGCTGTTTATTCTGCTAGTACTGGTCCTAACTCTACTCCTAATTCTACTGCTGAGGTCTCTACTGAGGAAAACATAGATCTACCTATTTATAATGGAATGCTTTCGTGTGATATAGTTTCATATGCTGTCTACTTATTGTTCTTTATGTTTCTCCTCCTTTTATCAGGAGACATTGAACTCAATCCTGGACCTATCACTGTGGAACAAGGTACCTTTGGTTTAATTGATTATTATTAATTTTAAAGTTTATTTATAGCCCGTACACATATCAATAAGTCTCTTTGGGAACATCTTGCTAGCATAGAAAAGGCTACAAAGTTCAGTATTTTAAATATTAGCAGTGAGCTCTTTTCCAGAAACCTAATCTCAGTGGCTGTCAATAATTCACCAACATATAGAAAAATATTTGATGAATTTGAAGCTAAATTATCTTCTATAACTGATCTTTCACAATTAATCAATCGTTATGAGACATTTTTGGGTTGTCTATCATGTGATAGTGGACCAGCTAAAGATGCAGTTGATAGTTTAACTGCTGATTGGAATGAATTTAAGAAGCAATGTAATGAAGGTATGTATATACTGGAGAAAAATCAAATAATGAATAGCTCTGTAGAGAACACTTTTTCCTATGAAGTTTCATGTGAGGAAACATTTTATCAGGAGGAAATTGTAATTTGGCATATTTAAATTACTATATTTATATAGACTTACTTTTATAGCCATGGTTTGTTATCGGGAAAATAATCCAGCATACTGGTGGAGAAAAGGCACCGAGGGAATTACACATAAAAAAACAAAATTATACTGAGCTACAACCCCAAGGTAAGTTACTATAACATGTTTATTCATAAAACCTTTTACTTGACATTTTTAGGATAAGTTTTTTAATTTATAATTTTTGAGCCTGAAATTACAGTAAAAATTAAAAATACAATTAGAAAAATGGCATAGTAAGATGGTCAGCAAAAGTGTTGGTAAATGAGGGTGGCTCTCAGAGTTGTGGCAGAAGATCTTGCTTGTAGTCTCACCATTCTGTGCTTATTGCACATAAAGTCTAATTTTAAGACTGAGCCACGCCAATTTTTCTATGCTCTATATTGCAAGTTGTTTGTTATTATTATTAGAGTAGATTTAGGTATTTTGAGACGGTTTGTATTATGAGACATTGCCTGTAATTTATTTTTAAAATTCAAAAGTCTTAAGGGTCTCATAACTGGTGCATCTACTCTATAGCTGGTCTCATGCCCACCCCTTTGCTTGAAACTACTCCATACCCTATAAAACTGATTAGTGCCCATTGGTCAAATGAATTTTTATTTCTACACTTATGACCAGATCTCTAGCTCATTTATTATGAATACAATGTCAAAATGCTGTAGTGATTTCTAAAAATTTCTCACAGGGGCTGGGATATTTTTACTTCTGCCAATAATTGGCAATAGTTCATATAATTTCTTATAGGTGATGAATTTCTTGAAATAAATTCACAATGGTTGAAGGAAGTAATGCAAAATTCTACGATTAAACTTAAAGTTACACCAATGCTATTAATCAATTGTGGTTTACCAAACAGCAGAAAAACCATAGCATTAAAAAAAGTCCTGTCAGATTTAAAGGAAGAAGATGGTATTGGGTTTTGTGATATGCTTGCTGCTCGAAATGTAGTCCATAATAGGATTGTGTTTACGCCTCAACTACAAGATAGGGGATACCCATATATAATGTATACAGGAGTAGAAAGTATAGCTCGGTTGTCTGGGAAAGTAATGAGAGTCTCTTTTGATCATTTTCCTGGATTCTCAAATAAAGATCTAAATGAGCATTTATTGGAATTTATGATGGGCATTCTTGGAAATAATCTCATGAAGCAACGTGGCAAGGTCACTGAATGGGATCAAAGCCACACATGTGGGTTAGCTCTTATTAATGTTTGGGATCTTGGTCTTCACAAAATACCAACTTACGTTCTCTCACATCTTGCTGGTCATCTCTACAATAGTCATGTTTTGATGTTTCTTGATCTGCTACGTGATGTCGATCATCTTTATGAAGTTCCTGATATTCCTGAGAATCAATATGACAAGTCACGTAATGACAGGGAGCTCATGAGGTGGAGATCACGTATTCATTATTTTGTTCGTTTTGCTAAACTTGCTTCAGCAAAAAATGGAAATCGCAAAAAAGTTTGCAGTGTAATTGCTAGCTACAATGGATCAACAAATCTTGAAGAAAAAATGAAGAAATTAAAAGATGCTGTTAGTGATGTTTCTAAGCAGTTGCAGCTTCATGATCTTATTGATATGGAAAATTTTGAAGTTTTTCACAATGAAGATATTACTTTTTTGTATCACCTTTTACAAAAGAGAATAAAAGATGGCCTGGAGTATCATGCTGAAGAAGTTCCGCTTTCTTTTATGTTTCTTCGCAGTTTGTTTTATAAGAAAGATCAGCTTTACGTTATGAAAGATGAATTGCAGGAATTATCAAAGGAGCTTAATATGGATGATGATATGTTTTGTCGTTTTTTCACTTCATTTGGGAGCATCATTGATGTCAGTTTGATTGACCCCTTTTCAAATTTAATCATCTTGCAGCCTGTTACATTTTTGAATAAGCTAAATAAGCTGTTCTATTTTTCTTCTGATAATACCATAGTTACTAGTCATGGTTTGGTTAGCAAGGCTACAGCAGAAGCCATTTTTAACAAAGATGCATCCATTTATATGTCATTTCTTGAATCGTTATGTATAGCTACCAAGATTTCACAGGAGCAAGTTAATGTAACTATTGATCAGTGTAGTTATTATATTTCTAATGTCTGCACTCACCCACCTCTTTTGCAATGCAGTCCTACCTCACTTCATTTGGTTCATGACACAAATAATTCATTGTCACATTTTTTAGTCACTTTCACTGCCAATTTTCTGAAGTCATATTCCAAAGCTCAACTCGATGTATCCAGGATCCCTCACATCAATGTGACACGATTTTGCTCTCAGTCAGATGGTCTACTTTTTGAGCTTGTTCATTTTGGGGATATCATTGAATTTCGTTTTCCTAATCTTGGTAATGAGCTTTTGCTGCATAAAGTCTGTGAGCATATTGTCATCATATGTCATGAGATAATGAAGGAAAGTGATGTATTATATAATTTTGCAATAATGTGCGAGAGGTCCGAGCATTCCTGTGAGCTTAAGATGGAGCGCCATGCTCTTCCTTTTGAAAAAGAGAAATGCGAAAAATGTTCTGTTGCCATGTCCAGTCAAGATACTAAGAAGGTCAAAGTATTTAACAAAATATTGACAGAGGTAAATTTAAGAGCATACTTTTCTTCAGTTTACATTTTTGTTTAGCATAAAGTTGCTGTCAAGAAAAGACTCAACGGAGGTAGGCCAGTAGTTTTATATAAATGTATCCTACAATTATATTTTGTATAGACTCTTTCTCATCAGAAGATGCTTCTATCATATCAGAAAAATTGACTGAACTATCAGCTGAAGGAGCCAAAGCTGTTTATAATGAATTTATGGGAACAACCTCAGATAAAGACTGGAAAGACTGGAAGGTCTTTATGCAAATGATACTTACCTGGGAAGAAAAGAATAAAGATGCAAAGAGACAATTTTTATCAAAGTTTCGGTTGATAGATTTAGCTGATAAATCAGATGCTGATAGAATGCAACAAATTACTAACAGTCAAATCAGAGGTCAGTTTGTTCAGAAATTTTTAACATATTGTGATATATCAGCATTTTATGAAACTTAGTACTCAGCATTTTTGTTAATCATACAATGTTTTGATGTTCTTGGGCTTTGAGTATTTGACTTGGCTTGAGCAAAACACACGGCTCTTTGACTTATTGTTATGCTTTTCCCTTTATTATAGCAATTTAATGATTGTCTTTATCATAATTTTTCACAATTTATGATTAGGTTATTACAGATTACAAGGAGATACGTCTACAATTCAACATTTAAAAAGTGATTCTGTTGAAAAAGATGAGACAATAGCCAAAATCAAGAAGCAGGTAAAATCTTTTAAAGATGTTGGAGTACAGTTTGATTACATGGGTAAGATTACATTGTGCTTTTATAATGTTACACGTAACAGATAATTTGAACTCTTTGAGTGATGTCCAGATAGCAGAGAAGAAGATATTCTCAATTCAAGGAGACAAGTCACAGTTGATAAACTGGGAGGATTTTGGTTTGAGAATTAGTTTAGAAGACTGTAGCTTATCTCCCTCACAAACAGTAGAAATAGCAGTGATTGCCCTTGTAGGAGGACAGTTTCAGTTTCCTAAGAATACTATCCTAGTCAGTGCTGTGTATGCAGTATCACTCTCAAAGCCTCTTCTGAAACAACTAACATTAGAAATACAGCATTGTGTTGATTTATCAAGGCAACCAGCTCTTAGTCGTTATCTCAAGTTTGCTATAGCTCCATTAAGCCACACACCCAGTCTTCCTTACCAGTTCTCTATAGTTGAGGGAGGAGAGTTTAAACCTGTTAGTTGGTATGGATCCATTCAGCGTAAAGAGTTCTGTTTGGTAGCTATTGTTGGGGAGAAACATCTACCCAAATCATCAACTAATGGAGATGAGTCAGAGGAAGAGGAGGAGGAGCAAGAGGAACAAGCAGAAGAGGAAATTGAGGAGGAAGTGGAAGATGGTAATAGTGATTCATCCAGTGATTCTGATAAGACTAAAAATCCACCAGGAGGTAGCAGTGGAGGACAAGGTCAGTAATACGTCAGTAAGTGTGTAATAGTATATAATGAACTGAATCTATTTCACTATAATAGGAGAGTCTACTAATAATAAGGGAGTAGAGGAAGAGGAGACTGGAGGTCAGCCATTACATGAGGAAGGAAATGAAGAGCAAGATAATGAAAGAGTAGAAGAGTCAAAGGATCATGAAGAACCAGAGCATGAAGAAGCAACTGCTCCAATACCTTGCACTGAGATTAGTTCAGATTTTAATAGTAAGTACATCAAAACATAGCCAAGAATAATAATTTATTATTATTATTATTATTATTATTATTATTATTATTATTTGTGTTAGGTAAAATGGTTGTTTCCACTGGCTTAGTAGAAAATATGACATATGTTGGACAGGTTTATTATGAGGAGAAAAGAGCTAAAGAATTGGTGACCTTCTCTGCAGCTAAGAAATTGAGTGCTCTCCATGAGGTAGATTATATGCAAATGTGTACATGTACATGTAGATATTCATTTCTATAGTTCATTGAGAAGAAACACGTACAAGCTGAGATTGATCAACATGTTTATTTTTCTTTCAATCCTTCTTATTCATATATTGAATTAAATTTTGATGCTCCACAAAAGAAGCCTTACACTGGATGGGATATTGAGCCTCACCTTCAGCCTTGTAGAGTAAGTACTGCAATATAATGTATAACTGATGATTGGTATGTGTATATTAATAGTTGCGTCGTTGTGATGTTGATAATTTTGGTGACGCTAATTATTCTGTTCCTCCATTTTGTTTGATATCAATATATGGATCACCTGGTGCTGTATCATCACTACAATACTCTGTACCACTAGTGGGTGTTGTTGACCCAGTTACATTGCTCATTCATTGTTCATTGAGAACTGCTCCTCCTCTTCCACTTCCTTCAACAAGTGATAGATAATGTATATATCATTTTAACTATTTAGTTATATTAACAGATCCTACTACCTCCTCCTCCCTTAATGTAGTGCATAGATCAACGCCAGTATCAGGAGCTAGTAAGTTGATATTAACATAATAACACACTAATCACTGAATTTGTATCATTAGTAGGTACATTTAGATCTGATATTGCTCATAGAGTAATGACAGAATGTACTGGAATGATAAAGAATTGTGGGATTGATATTCACTTCTTAGTTGACAAATTGTTGGAACACAATGTTATAAATGCAAGAGAGAAGAGAGGAATAACTGATGGCTACACTAAACAAACTGCTGGTGAAAGAATGGATGAATTGCTCCACATCATTTCAAGCTCCATTAATATGGAAGGAGAAGTATTTGGTATATTCTTAGATATACTCAGAGAGGAAGGGACTAGAAGAATTATTAAACTAGCTGATAAACTAATAGAAAAATATAATAAAACTTAGCTTATTTTTTATTATTGTTGTTGTTGTTTTGCTTATTGTTGATTTTATCAAAGAAAAATTATGGCAATAAAGGACAAAAAATGTAAAATATTCTTGAGTATCTCTTCATGGATGTACATGTATACATGTACAGTTGCCATAACAACAGTCATTCTTCTATAGAAAGTAGGAGGAAGAGAGAGAGGATCAAGAGAGAAAGAATGGAATGACATCATGAGAAGTAACATGACTTACCCTCTTTGATGAAAAGGAGCATACATTGGGTACCCCATAAGAACAGTAACAGTATACCATAACCTAATGATAACAATAAACAATGTATCATGTAATAAGTAAAAGAAAAATGAAACAAGAAGAATAGAAGAATGGGAAAGAGAGGAGTAAAAATAGTGAGGGGAAGAGTTTAATAAGAGAAGAGACAAATTACTTGATTTGGTTAAGGTCTTCAATAAAATTAATTAATACAGTACGAGATACTAAGAAAGGGGGAGGTATTGTATAGTAGTAAAGAGCTGGTAACTTTGGAGGAGTAAGCCATGACAACCACTGTCCCTTTCAATGGACCAGTCTGCCAGTGTCCAGTACTGAGTGTATGGAATTAGTCGAAGAGGATGAGTATAAGAGATATGGAGTGGTAGGTGGTCTTGTATAGAGAGACTGAGAGAGAGGAGGGAGAGAGAATGAGTGACAAGTGAGAATAGGAGGAAGGAGAAGTAATGGAATTTTAATAAAGAGAAAGAAAAGGAATAGGTGACTGACAGAGTACAATGAAAATGAGTACAATAAAAATAATAAATAAAGCCATTTCTCATTGTGCACAAACTTTACACGCAGGCATGTACATGTATATGAATGTATAGCCTTTGCTTTTTTCAAATTGACTTCTTTTAATGTCATATTCTCATAACTTGAAAAATATTTG
>NW_003546314.1:13374-19256 GCF_000090795.2 Amphimedon queenslandica | reverse complement strand
TACATATATCTAAGAGTGAGATTAAACTGCCTGAGGTATAATAGACCCCATATTAGGAGAGGGTGGTAAGGCATTGATTAATGTAGGACCAATAAAGCAAACAATAGGCTGGACAAAGAGAGAGGGAGAGAGAGTAAGAGGAGCATGCAAGCAGAAAGTATTATGATACACATCACACTAATTAGTAATCTGAGATGGTTGATGGTACGAGCAGTAGCAGTGAGTGCTCAAATGCAATTCTAAACATTTGTGTATCATTTTTATGAACACCTGAACCATCTGTCCGTCCCTTTCTTAAGGTTGTTTGTGCATATTTATCTATACACTAATACACCACACACACACACACCTGCAATACATTTTGTACCTATAAGATCATCAATGGTAAACACTGTGCTATAAGTGTGCTACTAATGTAATGGGGCATCAGGGTTGGGGCTGTGGGAGAATGGGATAAAGCATAAATATATATATATCTATGGATTAAGGGAGGTCATGAGGATACAATTCAATGAGTTGTTCAGCAGCTTTCTCAGGATCATCATACCACTTGAATAATGTTAGAAAGATAGTTGGATGAGATGGATCATAGCCAACAAATGGAGGGCTCTCCTCATTTTCTAAAAGGATCAACAACAGCATGATAAAATAGAATAAAGGAAGGTACAGAACTCACCAAACTTTGACATCATGTCATCAAACAATTGCAATCGGGTGACATCCTCTGAAGAGACACTCATTTTTAAAGAAGAAAGAGATAGATCTACAACAGAGCGATTCTATTTTTATGGGCAAATTAATATGGCCAAAGAGGGGCGGGTACAAGGTAGGAGGGGCCTACTGAGCGTTATGCAATTCCGGAATTAAAATGTCCGCCTCAAACAAGGAGCGTGCTGATGATGAGGCTTTCTATGTCGAGAGCTCACAAGAGGAATCAAAACATGTAGATAAAAATGTAATTAGCATTTAAGCTTATTCATCATAATCTATAATAATAATTTTTAGACGGGAGATTCGTATCATGAGTGTTGCCCCGGAAAAGATTCGCCCGTCAATGAAAAAAAGCGACACTACAGTGAACCTCAACCCTCCACAGAAAGTAAGTTATTGTTCATCTCCTCATAATGTGATCGTCAGGTGGGCTTATAATCTGATTTGATACAGAATCTAGCCTAGCATACTCAGCCAAGAGTTAGTGGCAGCAATCATAAGGCTATAGGCTTAGCTGCTCAGCTCAGTAAAATCCACGATTCAGAATGCATTAGGCCAGGTCATGACTGATATCATTCATGATTCTCTTGGCTGTGTACTCATTACTGGCTTCATAGGTAGGGTTCAGTAGGTAGCTTGCTGCTTGCATCGTAGTGTTCCGGTGACAACTTGGCATGCATATTTAATTTTATTGGCAGCACTTGATGCATGCATGAGTAGCTCTTTTATCATAATAACTGATGTTAGTTTGATGCTACTATTTTTTGAAAGTTTATAATTATAGTAATGTCACCTGATCATTATTGTAATTTGAGTTATTATTCATAGTGTAAAATTTTTAGAGGTGTTCTTGTGAAAAATTTGTGTGCTTAATTTTTAGACCACAAAAATAATCCACCTTGAAAATTTCAAACTTAAACTGTATAAACCAATTTAATGCATGCACGAATCCTATCTTGAGACTGATTTAATTGCTGCATTAGCTCCATTACTGACTACACACAATGATAATCAGTATAATTTTTATAGGTGATAAGCTATTTGATGTATATCCAAATTGGTTGAAGGATAAAATGTTAGATTCTACCATAAAAGTGAAGGTGACTCCCATGCTATTGATCAATTGTGGGCTACCAAGCAGCAAGAAAACTACAGCATTAAAGAAGCTCTTAAAAGCAGCTTTAGATTTAAAAGAAGAAGACGGTATTGGGTTTTGTGACATGCTTGCTGCTCGAAATTTGCTTCAGAATAAGATTGTGTTTATGCCTCAACTACAAGAAAACAAAGGATATTCATCAGTGATGTATGCAGGAGTAGAAGATATTGCTCGGTCATCCACTGCCAAAAGAATTGAGGTGATTCGGGTGCTACCATCAGGCAAATTTTCTGGATTCTCCAATCAAGATCTGAACAATCACTTTACAACTATTATGGAAGACCTGCATTATCTTAAGAAGCGACAACATGAATTTACTGAATGGGATCAAAGTTATACAAATGGATTAGCTCTCATTAATGTTTGGGATCTTGGTCTTAACAAGATACCAACTTACGTTCTCCCACATCTTGCCGGTCATCTCTACAATAGTCATGTTTGGATGTTTCTTGATCTGCTACGTGATGTTGATCATCTTTATGAAGTTCCTGATATTCCAGAGAATCGATACGACAAGTCACGTAATGACAGGGAGCTCATAATGAGGTGGAGATCACGTATTCGTTATTTTATTCGTTTTGCTAAATTTGCTTCAATGAAAAATGGAAACCGCAGAAAAATTTGCAGCATAATTGCTAGCTACAATGGATTGACAAATCTTGAAGGAAAAATGAAAAAGTTAAAAGATGTTGTTAATACTGTTTCCAAGCAATTAGATCTCCAAGATCTTATAGATATGGAAAAATTTCAAGTTTTTCACAATGAAGATATTGATCCTTTGCATCACCTTTTACAAAAGAGAATGAAGCACCATGGTGCGTGGACTCGCCTGCTGAGATTCACCTGAGTGATATGTATTACTTGTACTGTGATATTTTAAGCAATTTGAAAAAAAAATATTATAATTGACTGCATAGTTATAATGATAATTAAAATAAGCTATGGGTGTGGTCAATAACTAACTAAATCATGGCACATGGGTAGGAGAAAGAAGAAAAGCTGAAATTTATTTTAGCATCTGAAGCTCTATTCCAAGAAAGAGTTGGCACAGAAAATTTTTCTAGATATTTAAAAGAGACTGAGAGAGTTTGGTTGCTCCTGCTTTCCCCAGTGCCGCCTGAAAAATTCTCAAAGAGGCTAAATCACAAACTTTGAGCAACTGTAACTCACAAACAACGAAGTTAGGACAAAATCGTTCTTTTTCTTTTTCGTTAGATGGGATTTTCTACCTCTGAAGCAAATCTCGGCCCTGTAGAGTGAAACACGAGCTCTCACCTGGAGAGAGGTCCCCTGGTTTAGCAGTTCACAGCTTTTGGTGCCACGGGATGCTACAAGAGCATAACTAGATGAAAGAAAGCAACTTTATCTGTTGCTAGAAGAAGAAATAGAGCTCTAGACTGCTCAGACAAAAAGATATTTTTTTTACAAATCAATTAAAGTGTGTGGACAGAATGACAGAATGACAACCCAACTGCGTAGTACCCGCCTACGCAAGCGTGGCGAGTCCAATAAAAGATGGTCTGGATGATCATGTTAAAAAGGTTCCGCTCTCTTTCATGTTTCTTCGAAGTTTTTTTTATGAGAAAGATCAGCTTTACATTATGAAAGATGAATTACAAGAATTATCAAAAGAGCTCAATATGGATGATGAGAAGTTTCAAGAGTTTTGTCGTTTCTTCACTTCGTTTGGGAGCATCATTGATGTCAGTTTGATTGACCCCTCTTCTAATTTAATCATCTTGCAGCCCATTTCATTTTTGAATAAGCTAGATAAGCTGTTCTATTATTCTTCTGGTGACTCAGTTGTTACTAGTCATGGCTTTGTTAGTAAGGCTACAGCAGAAGCCATTTTTAATGAAAAGCCGGATGAGAATGCAGCCACTTTCATGGCATTTCTTGAATCCTTACGTATGGCTACCAAGATTTTACCAGGTCAAGTTAGCATTGATCAACAGGGCTATTATATTCCCAATGTTTGCAATCATCTTCCCCTCCTGCAGTGCAGTCCTACTTCACTTCATTTGGTCCATGACATGAATATTTCATTGTCACATTTCAAAGTCTCTTTCACTGCCAATTTTTTGAGGTCATATCCCAAAGCTCAGCTGGATGTATCCAGGACCCCTCACATTAATGTGACACGGTTTTGTTTTCATTCAGATGATCCACTTTTTGAGCTTGTTTATCTTGGGGATATCATTGAGTTTCGTTTTCCTGATCTTGATAAAGAGCTGTTGCTTGAAGTCTGTGAGAATATCGTTAAGAATTGTCATGAGATAATGAATGAAAGTGATATATTATATAACTTTGCAATAATGTGTGCTACAAACCAGCATCAAGGTTCCTGTAAGCTTCACATGGAACGCCATGCTCTTCCTTTTAAAGATGATTGCGAAAGATGTTCTGCTGCCATGTCCAATAAAGATGTTGAAAGGATTAAAATATTTAGCTCTATATTGACAAAGGTAAATTTAAGTAATACTTGTTTCTCAGTTTACATTTTTGTTTGTTGTTTAGCATGAAATTTCTGAAAAGAAAATACTTAATGGAGGTGGGCCAGTATCTATAAAATTTAATTATTTTTTGTAGATTTCTTCTCAGCAGAAGATGCTGCTATTGTATCAGAAAAATTGACTGAGCTATCAGCTGAAAGAGCCAAAGCTGTTTATAGTGAATTTATGGGAACCAGCTCAGATAAGGACTGGAGAGACTGGAAAGTCTTCATGCAAATGATACTTACCTGGGAAGAAAAGAATAAAGATGCAAAAAGACAATTTTTGTCAAAGCTTCAGTCAATACCTTTTGCTGATAAGTCAGATGCTGATAAAATACAGCAAATTGTTAACAGTCAAATCAAAGGTCAGTTTGTTTATCATAATTGTGATGTCAGCATTAATTTTATAAAACTTAGATTTAGAAGTAGGCAGCATTTATAATGTTCCAAAGACTGATTTACAATATGAGGCTACTGTCAATTTTTATTCCAAAGCATGGGTGATTTGACCTTTTGATGCATACTTTATACGCTAGAGTAGAACCAAAATCTATTGCAGCATCAACATAAATGTAATGTCAAAACTAGTGTAATATTGTAAACCTGCCTTTAGGTTTTAAAGGTTTAATTTGGGCTAGAAAAACGCTCTGTTTGGCATTATTGTTATGCTTTTCCCTTTTTCAGTAATTACAGCATATTAATGATTGTTTTATCACAATTTAGGTTATTACAAGCAAGCATCAGATAATGTTTAGAATGAATATTTAAGAACTATTTTTAATGCTTTTTAGTTGCTTAAATTATAATTATAACAAATTTTGTTAGATTTTGGTTAGCTTACAGTGAACTTCAACTTAGTGAAATGCAGATTTACAATTATTATTTTTATTATGAATATGAACCACAGTCCACACCTATTAAAATGGCGGGGTTTTCCTTGTATTCAAACAGCAAGGACACTGAGGGATTGGTAAGGCTAAGCTACTGCCAGATCATGTAATCAAAAGCTAATACTTCTTTCAAGATAATATCAACTCAGCAGGGCATGGACAGATGTGCATCATTGCTGAAAGCATTGCTGAGTCCTAGAAAAGATCAAAATTACCCGCCCCAAAAAGGTCGGTGCAAATATTTTGCAGGCTGTAGCTAAACACTAAACTCTTAGAAAATGATAATCCAAAGACACCAAGACCTCGACCAAGACAGTTGCCATTATCAGTAACAAGTTCCTCTAAAGCAGAGAGTAGGAGGAGGACTTGTGGTGGGCAGAGCCATGAGAATATTGTCACCAAGCCAGTTCAAACAGTTAGTGACAATATGAGACATTCTGCAAATAAGAAGCAGGCACACAAAAACTGTAAAACTGTGAACACTGCTAATACCAGGAAAAACAAGAAACAAGCAGGGCTGTTCCTCTCCAGCAGTGCCACTACAGTTAAGAGAAGAAGAAAACTATCTCGTCCAATACCAGTAGCTATGAGTACACCACAGACCAATCATCATCCTACTGACAGCAAAAGC
>NW_003546314.1:0-11180 GCF_000090795.2 Amphimedon queenslandica | reverse complement strand
CAAGTCTGACTGCATATACTTTTCTAACCATTTTTTAATCATCGTATATACACATTTCATATCTCATTCCTCAATAGTGAAGAAGAAAAGGATGCACATTCCCTGACTCCAGATCAAGCCTCATCATCATCAGGAGATTGTACTAATACACAATCATGTAGTGGCTGGACTACTAGTACTGAGGTTGGATTCAGACGTGATCTGGCAGCATTAGATGCTGATATTGCAAGACTTCAGATACAATTCAATGTAGCACAAGACTTATATCACTAAGATGACAATCATTGTTATAACGTGAACACTTTTTGAGCAGAGCAACATGAATTATTTAAAATTAACTTTTAACTGAAGAGATATTTCAAAATAGCCAAAAAATTAAAGAAATAAAATTTATTGCAGGACATCTATAAAAATATATTCGACTGAATAATAATTAAAATTTTAATAATAATTAACTAAAATTTATTTAACGATTTTGAAAATTTATCAGCTAGTTCTTCTTGTTGTATGTCACGTATCAGTGCATTTTTGACCCACTCTCCAATGTCTTCTGGAGTGAATATACCAACTTTTCTCATTGACTGACGGCCTCTGTCATCATTTAATGGAGAATGTCTGGTTTGTGTTAAGGAGCAAAATTTGATAAAACACTTTTCTGTTCTTTCAGTGTCACCAATAATTTTCTGTAAAAGTTTTAAGCACATTTCTTGTATTCAGTTGTTACATTATATTACCTGCAATTCATCTTCAAACTGAATTCTCAGTCCTGGAATCTTACTCCTTGGACATTCTGGAATCATGTCTTTCTCACAATTATTTTCATAGAGTCTGTCAGCATGGGTCAGGCAAACAAGAATTGGAGTATCAGCAAAATCTTTTAAAAAAATCTTCATCCAGTCCATAGCAGAGCTAGTATGAAACCTCCTATTAAAACAAAAAAATTCTATGACCACAATTTATGGTCTTCGTTACTTAAGGCTAGAGCCATTGCAAATCATGGTTTCTGATATCTAGAGGCAGTTTAAAATGCTTATATAGGTAATGTACATATAAAAATTATGCATGCTACTAACTCGTATCCACAAACAAAGATAACAATTTGTGCAAGGCCCACAAGTAACTTAGCCAGACCACCAATAGACTCATCTCTATCATCAACTCCAGGGAAGTCAATAACACTTAGTCCCTCAACTGACGAATCCAAATTATATATAAATGGAACTGTAGTACGAGCTGCTTGACTTGTGCCTTGAATAGTCTATGATAAAAATAATATAACAGATAAATAAACTGCCATAATATACCTCAACTTTAAAAACTTTGTTAACAAGAGTTGATTTCCCAGAATTAACAAGTCCAATAACACCAACAGTAGTATAGCTAGCTAAACCTTCTCGCAATTGATGAATGTTTAAGGACCAAATCAACCAGCGAGCTAGAAGAGGACGGTAAGCATGAGGCACAAGAACAAGGCCAGTGTCCTTAAATCGAGTACTCCAGTTACGAATGACAGAGCTAACACTTGTTGAAGTGGAAATTCCCTGCTCTTTGCAAATACTGACCAATTCTCTCTCCAGTGAATAGCTGATGTAATCATTGCTGCATGTGATTGCTCTATTTAGTCCTAACTCTAGTAGAAACTGTAGCTTTGCATCGTAACTTGTTGGTTCAACATCATGTCGTTTTCTGGCAATGTTTTCACTAAATGTACCTTCAATAAACTTAGCAATTTGAATCACAAGTGTTTCATTTTTTCTTGATGACAATATGTATTTAATGTCGCTACTATTAAGAGAAAACAATGCCCACACGCCAATTGCACCTGAATTTTCTGCCATCCTAAGAGCTTTTGCAGTGTCGAGAGGATTATTAACTAAAGGAACTTTAATTTGTTGTTCCATAAAACCCCCTAACATTGTGACACAGGGAGTTAGATATTCATGTACAATTTTGTTAACTTCACCAAGCATGCTACTATTTAGTTCTGCAATACCACCCAGACTTGCCGCCTGATGTGAACTGGAAAGATTTGTAAGGCGTGTTCTGGCATTTTGTAGAACTTGTGATAATGGTGTCAGAGCATCAGAATTTGAAAGAGAAGAAACAGCTTTGGATATTGGATATAATTCACCAATGTTTCTTCCACAAATTAATTTGAAATGAGTTGAAAGATGTGATCTTCTTTGGATTTCGTATAATATTTTTTGAAAACGTTCAAAATAAGAAAACTGACACTCATGAGGCTGTAAAGAAACTGAAAAGCTACTATCATGCACTGCATATGGTATGATGGCACTAGTCTGTGAAGATCTCAGATTTTCATGTATTTTTTCTTGTTCAAAGGAGTAAAGAGGAGACCCAGGAATAGTATAATACGACGGACTTTCTAAACCATAAAAATGGTTATACATTATAGGTTGGTTATACACAGGCCTAGGGATGTGCATGCTTGGTTGTTCATAAAGATATCTTGCCCACCTAGGCTTATTAAATACTTCTCTGGATCCAGAGATCATCATTTTTGAGACAGGAATTGAAGATAAATGAGCAGCATTAACAACAGCTTGAATAATCTTGGCAGAAGAACTTGGACTATCGGCGCAACTAGCTACAGAAAAAATTGCACTTTCCATGGGGACAATAGTAGAGGCTTCCTGTAGAAATTTAATTATTTGCTTGAACCTTTTGGTTGGTCTACCAGAACGAACAGAAGGAGATTGCTCAAGTAGAGCACTGAGGAATGATAATTGTATGATCTGGCTTGGTGTCTGCTTGGCAAGTTGACTTGGACGAAATGAAATTAAATCTGGCTCCTACATAATAAATGCAATTTATGCTTTCAGAGTAACACACCAATATAGTCTTACATTGTAAATTATTGGAACATCACTTTTGAGAGGATTTGAAAATCTGCTATGGACTTTGATTAGACAATTCTTGTTTCTATCTACAGGTAAAAACCTGTCACGATCAAGAAGCTGATTATAACATATCTGTTTCTGAGCAAGGCTCTCAACAGATGTTTTAATTTTAACATGAAAATTAGAAAAATTAACTTCAATATCAGAACAGAACCAAAGATTATCACCATTGATTACAATTGATAGCTCATTTCCACCTGGATGCTTGTGTTGATAAAGTTCAATTTTCAAAATGGATGGCATCAGTGATTTGACAGAGCCAGCTAATGATTTACGGGATGGAATGCAGTACTGCTCTTTATCAAGATAGCCCCGAAGCACATGTTGGTGATACACTTGCATGTCAAATAATTCAGGCTATGCAAATAACATAAAATGCACAAACTAACATTATTATATTATGTACCTTTGGAGCTATACCAAATGGAATATATCTTAAGGTTTCTAAACTTGGTGCTTTAATATATTTCAATCCATTGTGTGTTTGCTGAATCAAGTACACTATTTCCTTATATTTCTCAAGATGATAAAATCTTTCTCCATAGAATGATGTCTAAAATATTAGAAATATACGTAACAATTATAAATGAATAAGAAACATACCTTCAACTCATTGTGTAATAAAAATAAATGAAATGATTTTAAAATATCTGGGGAATCATGAACTCCATTTTCAAGATGTGCAAAAATGTGACTTTCTAAGCCCTGCAATCCAAATAAAATGCAGGTAACATTTTGAACTAAAATCTTAGCACTGAAGTAAGGTAAATTCCAAAGCTGTACTAAAAATGACACAGCTGGCAGAATTCCATGTAAAAATCCTTAAAAAATATCATAATGCTGATTTTTACATTAATAATTGTGCAAACCTGTAAATACTACTCTTTTGTTCATATGCAACAACTCACAAAAATAACGTAATGGAAAATCCACAATACCTATAAAAAATAAAGGATTAATAATATTTTACAATTCAATGTACAACCTCTAAATGCAATGTAGATAATATTTTCTTGAAGAGCAATTAAAATATTCTTATCAATAGATAGAGATGCTTCGTTGAAAGAATGACCAAACTGTGACAAGTGGACTTTCATACTTAAAAAATTGCTAGCTTCAGAAATAACTAAATTACAAAGACTAGCATGGTAAACCACATCAGCAGAAAAAATTGGTGGCACTTCTTCACAAAGATCATCACTAGATAAATTAAACGAATCCTTTGAGTTGGACATCTTTTCATCGTGCTCTTTGTAAAGCTCATCCAGTCTATCATAGCACCAGTCATTGATATCCATTGGAATGAGAGCATTCATTGTAAGGTCATGTAATTGCTTGGTCAATGTGTCCTTAGATAAACCGTCTTCCAATTTCTTTTTGATATGACTTTCAATGCGTGCTTTGATGCGATCAAGAGTTGCTTGAGTATCAAGCCCAGAATCACTGAGATCAGATGCATAAACTTGAAGAGCATTTTCCAACTGCTTTATATGAGGATCAGATGAATAATCAACATCACACTTATCAATGGTGTCTTTCATGGCTATAAAAATGAAGCTATAATAAACTTTATACTTCATATTTGGAAATGTTCCCATATACTACCATTATACTGGTATAGTTTAGTGGTGTGTTAATTTTTGTGCTTACATTAACTCAATCCATGAAATCTAAACCATACTAAATGCCATTCTATTGTATATAGACTATGCCCAAATACCATATCGCACTTTATTTTGGTGGTGCTTTATTTTTATAAAATTGTAATTGGTGGCTTTTAATTTGGCAATTTTTTTATGTACACGTGCATTACTGAGCATGCGTGTTAATGACTGGCGGTTTTAATATTAGTAATTCCACTTGCAAACCGCCAATCACCAAAATAAAACTCTGCCAAATTAAAGCGCTATACGATACTATAATTAACTCAAAAATTTATAAGACTTGGGTGCGAAGCCCCCAGGTCATTCTATAATTGATTTCACCCACATGCGATGTATAATTGTTTGTATGTCCACACTTACATTTCTTCTATACATGTTGTATTGGAGAAATAACAAGCCTTAGCAACCACCCACCCACACTTCTTTACATAAGTGGGTGTGCCCAAACAAAATGGTGGCTTACACACAGGACAAAGTTGAGCTTTCTAGCATAGGTGTAGGCAGGTTCGGGCATATAGGGGCAATGCCTGACCTGACTCTGTGAGCTGGCCTGTAGGCAGGGCAGTGAGGGCAGAAGCTTGGGCAAGGTGGTTGGGCAAGACTGAGTGTGCCACTGTGTGTGAGACTATCAGACTATCATTACCACAGGTGTAATTGGACACTGGAACTATACTGTCAGTCTGTGACTGTCACTTAGCCTGAGGAGTGAGGAAGAAGCTGAGAGCGCCAGAGCTCTAGCAGCAACCATTTTATTAAAGTTATGAATTATGATATCAACTTAATTATTAGTGACACCCAAGTTAATTATTGAAATGGCAAGCAAACATCAATCTTCCATGCTGTTTGACCTATATCTTTTATATATAGAAAGAGACTTGTCTTCCAAGCTCTGGGACTGCTTAAACGAGGTAGTCATCAAGTTTGCTGTCTCTCACAAAACTCCAGTGATCATCCTCCTCATCCTCAGAGTCGAGTTTCCTCCTCATTTTTTGTTAACTGGCTTTTTCAAAGCCACCATATCACGAAAAATTTCTTCTACCTGATTACGATAAAACAATAATAATTGCATGCATGATGCATGTTAGATAGTGCAAAATCTCCATATTTTAGGCGGCAAAAAGGGTGTGGCCAAAATTTTCGGCGCGCTTTGCGCATGCACCCATCATTTTCTCCTTGCCCGACCTTCTTTCCTAGTCTGCCTATGCCCATGCTTTCTAGAACATAAAAATACCGACTAAAGACTTTCCTAGAAGCATTAGAAGGTAGAGGGAACCTCTATAAGTCTTAATAAGTGCCCAGCTATGCATGCAATATGGTGAAATCAATTATAGGAATATTTTTACACTGTTACACTTGTTGAGTACTTTTCTTAGAAAACTTAAACACTCAAAAATGTATACATGTATGTACCAATTATAATTACTACAAGTATTAAGTACTTACAACTTTTTGCTGAAGGAGTAGATGTTTTAATATCCTGTGGCTGTGAATGTACTTCAGAAGCCTCAACATTTTGTTGTAGTGAATCTGGTAGACCACCTGATAATAATTCAAACAATTTCAAGCAATATAAATTTAATTAGCTACCTTCTAAAATAGATTCAGTGCGATGTTTTCCTTTCTTGTCACTTGGAGGCATGCTATGCTTCATTAGCTCTGATGAAAGCAAATTACCACTTTTATCTACAAAATAAATTAATAATAAAATATAAACTCATTCAGTAAATCAAATCATTAGTTTTAGCTTTAAAACAAAGGCACATTTACGTAAGTGGTTGTTTTGTGTATAGCTAGCAGCAAGACTTATGAAGGTACGTCAGAAAAATTATAATGATATTTTTGCTTTAATATGTAGATCACATTTGAAATCATTTCATACTTGGCTAAATTCTTCTAATATAACTTGTACAGAAAATGAATGTATGCATATTGAATGTGGGTGTAAACAACTTTGGGAATATGTTCATCTTTAGGTTGTAATAAAACATTTGTCACCTTTATGATGATACTGAGGATCACTTGTTTGAACTACAGCTTTTCTGCCTGAAAAAAAGTCATTTAAATCCACACAAAATTAATACTTTCATATTGCACGTATTGTTTACTAATGAATTATAAATATTAATATGGTAAAATAAAAGTACAGATGACCAAACTGAAACTCCAACTACATGTACATGTATACTAACATGTATATTATAAATAAAAATAAACTTACCATAATAATCAATCTCAAGAGATTCTACAATAGAATTTAAAGGAATGTACTGCTTTAAGATATTTAAAACTCCTTCAAACTTTTGTACAAGCCTTTTGCTTTTCTTTGGTAGACTAATTACGTAAGCTTCAACAGCATCTACCAAGTCAGAACCATGATGACGCTGAGTAATCCTATTACGAGTAGTCTCATCTATAATACTATTGGAGTAAAGAACACCAGCTACTTCAACAGGATTTATCATTGCTCTCTTGAAATCTGATGAATATCTTTTAAAAAGAGTAGCTTCTTTACTTTCATTGCACTCAGCCATATTAACCTAAATATTAAAAGAAGACCTCAAATATATGTAAAGCTATTAATAAACAAATGATTAATATCAGTGCACATGAAGTTCATACGCTGCATTATCTTGCTGTTAAGGCAAGTTAAGGTTAAATTTTATGAATTCATATTTGTTCTCTATCAGAAACCTCTGTTACTGTCATTCTTCTAAAAATTCGCCATAGTCACTTTGAAAAATAAATTTTGAAAACGAATAATTAGAGTGAACTAAGCCTTTATGGCCAACTAATAATTAATTATGACGAAATAGGAGGTACTAAGAAGCACGTGTGGACAAGATATTGTAAGTCTATCGATGCTTCTTTGTTGCTTGGCTAATAATCTTCACAATCTGAATCTTATTCACTATCAATGAGACAGAACTTAGGCCTAGTTATGGCAATCATTTGTCCGGCGGAGTGCTGCTCGAGGCATCACTGAAAGTTAGACATGCTCTTTGGCCTCTTTCAGCACAGGTCCATGTGTTATAATGCTGTTGAGTGTCGAAATTAGAGGGAAATAGCGAAATCAGAAGAACTTTCAGCATATTTTACAAAACAAATAATTAGAATTAATTTGGAAATGACAGTGCATAAAATTATTTATTTTCAAAATTAGAGGTAAAAAATTTTAGAAGAATCACAGTACTTTGTGCAAATTGCCCCTTGACAAAATTTTCTTTAAAAATAAATGCTGTATAGTTGGAAATATCTGAAATTTGATTTTGCTGTTTGATACTTATCATAAAAACACACAATATAAATCCACAAAGCATTAAAGGGATACGTTCACGGAAGCATGTCATCTTGAAAAAGTGGTCGGTTTTTCAAGATGACACCATTACATGAAGTATTGATAACTATTCATAACATGCGGCCAAGCCCATAAAAATTAAGGCAAAATGGCTACTCAAATGGCTACTTGTATATGTTCCTGGTATTTCTTCACTAAAAGAGTCTTGGGGTGGTAAAAGAGCTAATGCTGGTCAAAAGAAGTGTTCTACAGATGCCTACTCCTGGTTCTATGCCTGATTGCTCTGTCTCTACTCTCTACACGTGTCTTAACACGTGTTATAACTATTAATTAATAACTTTTGCATGCCCAATTTAATGTTTACTTCCTCTACAGTGACATGTGCATCTATTTCTGTGAACGTGTCCCTTTAATAGACTAGTTAATGGGTGCATCAACAGCTTCCACCTATACCAGCAAAGTAAAATTCAGCATACATTAGATTATGCTCCATTAGCACAAAATTGTAAAATATAAGTCCCGCAAACTTTTCCAGCTATATGGTATGGTCTACACTTTTGAGAAAATTAAACCCTCAAATTGTAATCACACACACACACTACAAGTACATGTATAAATCGTAATCTTTATACATAAACACTAATGACAATGATGAGTTGATTATACACGTACAAAATTCACTAACCTCACATACTTTAGTCTCAAATCCAGGTGTCACATGAGATCTTGTAGCAATAGCTATATCTTTGTCCTAAAGAGCAATTTTAACGATGACAAAATATGCTAATTTTTTACACATGCATGTACCACAGTAGTACTTGTGGTAGGAATGGCTTTTTTAATTGATGCAGTCTTTGACTGCATAAATGAAGAACTTGTATCAACTTTCATTTTCTAGAAAATATAAATGCATGTAGTAATTCTCATAATCATACATACTTTTGCAGGCTTTTCTATGGGTTCATCAATCTGTAGGTCTAATGGATAAAAAGTTGTCAAAAAAGAAACTGACATTCTTTCATACATACCATATAAAAAATACATATACATATATACATGCCGTAGGGCGCCTTTTTTTTGAGGGCCATAAATTTTGTGGATTTCTGAAAATTCGCAAAAAATTACTTCACAAAAATCAAATTATCACGGTACAAGATGGCAGACTGCATAAATTCGTGAAAATTAAATCCGCAAATAGATTTTTACACAAATTCACAAAATTTACAGCCCTCAAAAAAGGCACCCTATGGTATAACCTTCCTCACCTACACTGGAATGCAATATTAGGGGTGTGACTGATAATCTGTCTATAGAGGAAATAATTTCAAATAATTCAAAATTCAAGAAGTTTCATTTACTTTGTCTTTCTCTATCAATACCATCAGCTACAGCATTCTCTCTTATTCCTCTAAGGGCAGCTATCAGTGTACCTATTGTTGGATTCTTCACGCTATCAGCTTTACGCAACCAGCTAGCCAAACACTCTGTAAAACAACGATCTACTTCTCCATAATCTTTCTTTATTTTCTCTAGTGTATTTTGAGATATTTTAAGACGTAGGCCAAGTCGATTATACGATGCTTTGCTGTAATTATGCCTCTCTAGTAATGCAATAACTTCGCCAAGATCACCAATATCTAGATAGATTAATAATCACAAACATCATTTTTGTCTGATATCAATTGCACTCCGGTACTTACTTAAAGTTCTTCCATACAAAATAGAAATGGCGCCAAAGCTGGCCATGTTGAAACAGTATCTATTGTTGTCGTCGCCTTGTTTGTTATAAAAGTTATAGTTGTTACTGCTTGCGGTGGGCGACTGGGCGGGATGTAAACACATCACGTGATACAATTGAATTATTATAGCAACGTTCCTTGTTATACATAATAATATGGCAAGTCATAATAATATTAATCATTATGCCATAGCCAGTAGCCACATTCCACCAGCTCTTTCATCCACTCAATAGAAATCTAGACTAAGCCTCTTGCACAGCTAGGTTAAAGACAAAACAATGTGCATGGACTAGGTCAGCCTCCTTGCCAAAGCCCAAGAGGAGAATAATAGCTAGTGAATATTGAATAATAACATTTACTGATATATTGTACATGATGGATACAACAAAGTTATATCAACTTTACTATAATGTCATTAAAAGCAAAAAATAAACAATTAAATGAGACATGTCATTTTCATGAATGCAATGACTGTCTGTAAGATAGAGTTAAGGAAACTGTTCTATTATAGCATATTACATTTACATACATTATGATTAAAGGATACATTTCATTGCCAAGTTTCTCTAACTTTTATAAGAAAAAAAACAAATCATGAACATAGATATGCTTTACTTACTGTTTGTGTCAGTTCATTAAGAGATGCTTCTACTTGATAATCTTTACCTGAACTGAATGATTTTCAAAAGTTAACTCTAACTATTAAACCAAGCCCTGAACTTCTTACTTCTCTTGACTGATTCTCATTTGATCAATTTCAAAATGTCTTAATGTCAAGTCTTCCTGCATCTTACGTATCTTTGTCAACTTTGACAATGTATCAGAATTACCTAAAAGAATAATGGCAAAATATCTACTCTTGATACCGTATACTAGTTTATTTTCACAGTGAAACATTTTCTCGAATTTCGAAGTTTATTGCTCCATCCTGAAATTTTTTCGCCACAAAATTTTGCATATCCATTGCCACGTGGTGCAGTCTGCAAGCCATTCATGAATTATTTCTAAAAAATCTTAGAAATGCAAGATTCACAAAAATAAACCGGTATACGGTAGATCTATACAAATTAATAATTTAGTTTTTATCTATAGCAGAGCAGATTGGGGCTAAATACCGTATAAGTGGTTTTTTTCGAGGGATTTATATTTCACAAAATCTGCTAATATTCCAATTCGTGGATTTTAATTTTAGCAAATTCTACTACGTGGGTACCATATTAAATTTATTTTCACAGATTTTATTTTCGCGAATCCGGAGGGAATCCGCGAAATTTGTAACCCTAGAAAAAAACACTTATACGGTACATTGCTTGCAATTATATTCAATGACATAGTCTCGCCTGCCCCTTCATATACCTACAGGTAAGCGAAGGGGCAGGGCGAGACTATCAATGACAATAAGTAAATCTTAATATTGATATTCTCATTCCTTTTCAGTCAATATTGATCACAAATTTTTTATTGTGCATACCAAAAGCATTGAGCTTTCCTTCCTCAAAATCCTCCAGAAGTTGCTGAAGTGCTTTCTCAGATTCTCTGAGAGACTCTGTCTGTGATCTAC